>NC_056747.1:9968793-10051293 GCF_019279795.1 Protopterus annectens | reverse complement strand
AGAAACCTGGGATGCAACTCCCAGACTTGTTCTGAGTTGATTCTAAACGATAAAAAATACACTGAACCCAGAGACATTGCCAATATCCTGGCAGACAGGTTCAGTGCAAACGTCTCCACCCCCTCCCCCCCAAAAGAGCAAGTATCTATCCTGGCAGAGGGCTGCCTCCCAAACATCTCTGATGCTCAGGTGAAGGCTGCCCTCTCCAAAGCAAAAAACACTGCTTCCATGGGACCAGGTTGCATCCTACATGAACTCCAAGAGGAACTAATCCCTCAAATAAAACAGCTATACAATCTCAGCCTCACTACAGGATATGTGCCCACAGAATGGCGTACAGCAACAGTGGTCCCACTCCACAAAGGTGGAGACTCTACGGACCCTGGAAACTATCGCCCCATAAGCCTGACTAGCTTAGTCTGCAAGGCTATGGAGAGGATAATCATGGAACTCATAAACAAAGACATTGGGGAACTACAGACACTAGATCCTACCCAGTTCGGCTTTGTCAAGGGCAGATCCTGCCTTTTGAACCTGGTTGACTTCTTCGAAACAGTCACCAAAGCCATAGATGAAGGGAAGGTAATCCACACAGCCTATCTGGACCTTGCAAAGACATTTGACAATACCCCACTCGGGCATCATAGATAAGCTATCCAGCTTAAATATAAACCCATATGTCAAAAGATGGGTCGCAAACTGGCTCAAAGACAGAACCCACAGAGTGAGAGTTGCTGGAGCCATGTCAGACTCGAAACCGGTCACAAGTGGCGTCCCACAGGGTTCTGTCCTGGGACCACTCTTGTTTGGTATATACTTTTCTGAGGTACAGGCAAACGTGGGAGGACTATGGCTCACCAAGTTCGCAGACGACTGCAAACTGGGTGCCATAATCAACTCTCCAGCTGACACAAACATCCTTCAAAAAGGTGTCACAGAGACAGAAAACTGGTGCCAGCGCCATGGTTTAAAGCTAAATGCCAAAAAATGTATAGTCATACTCTTTGGCAAAAACAATGTGCCCACAAATTACCACATAGGCGGAAACCCATTAAGTACAGAGAAAGTTATTAGGGACCTGTTGATAGCAATCTCTCCTTTGAAAACCACATTGCCAAAGTGGTTAGAAAGACCTTCTACATAGCCCACCTCATCATGAAGGGTTTCACATCTAGATCAAGAGAGGTAATCGTGCCCCTTTATTCATCCCTCATCAGGCCCATCATAGAATACAATGCCCCTTTTGGGATGTACCTTACCCGACACCTGCAGCAATTAGAAAGACCCCAAAAGTATCTCACCAATAGGATCAAGGGTCTCAAACAGATGCCATATGCTGCTCGGTTAAAAAAACTCCAGCTCTACTCAGTTGCATACCGCCTACTTCGAGGCGGATCTTCTAGATCAAGAGAGGTAATCGTGCCCCTTTATTCATCCCTCATCAGGCCCATCATAGAATACAATGCCCCTTTTGGGATGTACCTTACCCGACACCTGCAGCAATTAGAAAGACCCCAAAAGTATCTCACCAAGAGGATCAAGGGTCTCAAACAGATGCCATATGCTGCTCGGTTAAAAAAACTCCAGCTCTACTCAGTTGCATACCGCCTACTTTGAGGCGATCTATGCCTGACATACAATGCTATGTCAAATCCAGAATTAATGGACATGCTCCACCTCAGTAAATCTAAATCCCTTAGAGACACACGCTCGAGGGACTTGAACCTCAGCACAGAAATAAATAGAACTTGCTGGAGGGACAGGTTCATAACCCAGAGGCTCCCTTCGCTCTGGAATAAAATTCCAGTTCATGTGAGGCAGAGCACCTCACTGAATCTCTTCAAGAAGAATCTCGATAGGTGGATGGAGGATCGTAGGTTTGTCCCAGGGATTACTCCCGTGTCCCTATTAGACAGAGGCACAGTAAACTAAACCTTAAAAAGGGCACAGTATACTCAAATCAAGGGGTGACGTAAGCCGTACAGAATCGGGCTAGGCTTATAATTGCCCCAGGGCAGATAGCCTAATATGAACCTATGAACATGCTAGCCACGTTGAAACAGTTTGCTTTGTCACTGCTAAACCTTGCTTTTTTGTGCAAATGAAGACAAACAGCAGGCCTGATTTTTAAAGATTTTAGTTCTGTTCTAGTAGTACCTCAACTGTCCACATACAGCTAGGAAGTGCTGGATCCGTTTCCCCTGTCCTGGATATAAGGAAAGAAAACTGAAGTTGGACAGCTTGGTTCAAGGCTATTTATTTAACAATTTTTGGCACAAAACAGCACTTGCTGCATCGGGTCACACTGCCTTTATATCACTGCAAAAGGGGCTCTTTAAACAAGAGTGTAATCAGGAAAGCAGATTCCAAAGAGACACCCCACTGGTTCAAATGGCGGTAGGCTCAGCTTTTCCAGCACAAAACTCGGGTACCAAGCTGAGGTCATTTTTCTGCTGGGGGCCTCAAGCAGAGAATGCTCTTCAAAAACTGACTAGCAACCTGGACACCAGTTATGGAACTAAAGGCAGGCAAGCAGAAATAGCCAAAGGATGAACTTTCACACAGACGTAAGTATGACCTGAAGAAATCAGTGCAGCCATACTGAACACCACCTGCTCTGGAAGATGGTTCTTTTGGCAACAGAAGGAAAATCTCTTCCATTTAGCAAAATATGACTTGCTTGTTGTTTGCCTCCTAGCCTCTTCCAGATAGTTAACACCATGTCCTTAGACAACGGCAGTGCAAACGGCAGCAGAATGATATCTTATAAACTGCCAGCTTAGACTGAATAGCTTGTGGTTCACTACAGGACCAGTTCACTAAGTCGGGGTGTTCACAGAGTAAGACTTTAGGGGACCCATGTACTGCATCAGGGTGTTCACACAGTGAGACATTGGGGTACCACTGCACTGAACCAGGGTATTCACAAAGTGAGATAATGGGGGATCCCCTGCACTGAGTCAGGGTGTTCACACAGTGAGACACTAGCAGACCCCTGCTCTGAGTCAGAGTGTTCAAACAGTGAGACACTAGAGGACCCTGTACTGAACCAGGGTGTTCACACAGTGAGACACTAGCGGACCCATGCAGTGAACCAGGGTGTTCACACAGCGAGAGACTAGGGCCCCTGCACTGAGCCAGGGTAGTCACAAAGTGAGATACTGGGGGACCCCTGCACTAAACCAGGGTATTCACACAGTGAGACACTTGGGGACCCCTGCACTGAGCCAGGGTGTTTGCACAGTGAGACACTAGGGGACCCCTGCACTGAGCCAGGGTGTTCACACAGTGAGACACTAGGGGACTCCTGCACTGAGCCAGGGTATTCACACAGTGAGACACTAAGGGGCCCCTGCACTGAGCCACGGTAGTCACAAAGTGAGACACTAGGGAACCCTGCACTGAGCCAGGATGTTCACACAGTGAGACACTACTGAACCCCTGAACACCTGCACTGAGTCAGAGTGTTCACTAAGGGAGACACTAGGGGACCCCTGCACTGAGTCATGGTGTTCACACAGTGAGACACTAGGGGACCCCTGCACTGAGTCAGGGTGTTCACACAGTGAGACACTAGGAGACCCCTGCACTGAGCCAGGGTGTTCACACAGTGAGACACTAGGAGACCCCTGCACTGAGCCAGGGTGTTCACACAGTGAGACACTAGGAGACCCCTGCACTGAACCAGGGTGTTCACACAGTGAGACACTAGGGGACCCCTGCACTGAGTCAGGGTGTTCACACAGTGAGACACTAGGGGACCCCTGCATTGAGTCAGGGTGTTCACACAGTGAGACACACTAGTGGACCTCTGCACTTGAGTCAGGGTGTTCACACAGTGAAATAATAGGGGACCCCTGCACTGAGTCAGGGTGTTCACACAGTGAGATGCTAGGGGACCCCTGCACTAAGTCAGGGTGTTCACATAGTGAGATGCTAGGGGACCCTAAACAAATGCACTGAGTCAGGGGGTTCACAAAGTGAGACACTAGTGGACCCCTGCACTGAGTCAGGGTGTTCACAAAGTGAGACACTAGTGGACCCTTGCACTAAGTCAGGGTGTTCACACAGTACGACACTAGGGGGATCTTGCACTGAGCCATGGTGTTCACGAAGTGAGACACTAGGGGACCCCTGCACTGAGCCAGGATGCTCACACAGTGAGACACTAATGGACCCCTGCACTGAGCCAGGGTGTTTACACAGCGAGACACTAGGGGACCCCTGCACTGAGCCAGGGTGTTCACACAGTGAGACACTAGGGGACCCCTGCACTGAGCCAGGGTGTTCACACAGTGAGACACTAGGGGACCGCTGCACTGAGCCAGGGTGTTCACACAGTGAGACACTAGGGGACCCCTGCACTGACTCAGGTTGTTCACGCAGTGAGACATTAAGGGACCCCTGCAATGAGCCAGGGTGTCCACACAGTGAGACATTAGGGGACCCCTGCAATGAGCCAGGGTGTCCACACAGTGAGACAGTAAGGGCCCCTGCACTTGAGTTAGTGATGCACTAGGGGACCCCTGCACTGAGCCAGGATGTTCACACAGTGAGACACTAGCAAACCCCTGCACTGAGTCAGGGTGTTCCTACAGTGAGACACTAGGGGGACCCCTGCACTGACTGAAGGTGTTCACACTGAAACACTAGGAGACCCCTTCAATGAGTTAGAGTGTTCACATAGTGAGACACTGGGGGACCCCTGCACTGAGCAAGGGTGTTCACACAGTGAGATAATAGGGGACCCTGAACATCTGCACTGAGTCAGGGTGTTCACCCAGTGAGATAACAGTTGTAACGGCGGATTACATGTTTAAATGCTGACTCTAAATCTGGCTTAAATAAAGCTGTAAGCATTAAGCCCATATTAAAGAGAAAGCAAAATAATGTATAATGTTTCTATATTCTGTTCGGGTATGTTTGTAATAGGATTATATTCTGTATGTACTTTATATTTTGTATGTATTTGCTTTATATCTAGAGTTACTTTAAATTTTAATTGATTAATATGATATTCTTCCTGACTGGGCTGTAACATCCTCTTGAACTGTTTAAAAGGGGTTTTGGTTTTAATACACACTGAAGAAGGGATTTTTCCCGAAAGCTTTGTAGATTCTTAATAAATCTGCTTTTACTGACCATGTCCCAACACCTACCACATTTCCCCTTACAGGTATCCAATAGCAAAATGCTGTTCAGAAGTGCTTTTTATTGCTCTCCTCAAAATAAAGAAGTTATAAACAAATATGTATTACTGTCCTTTGCATCTTTCCTGGCGACAATACAGCTATACTTGGATATCCATAATATTTCCACAAGAAAAAATACTACTAGGTGATGTGAATGCCAATTGGTTGGACATAAACTCTAACTCCCCTACACCTGGCATGAACTTATATGGCTTCTCAGAACTAATTAATAGCCCCACACATTACAGCAAGGCATCAAATTCCTTATTAGACTGGATCCTAGTATTAGACCTTAGCAAATACTCCACCACAGGTACAATGTCAGACTCTTAGTGATCATCTCCCAAGTCTATACAACCAGATACCTCACATATTCAGTTAAATGGGTTTATATTAGTTCACCAAAAACACTTTCCAGTGAACACGCATTCATCAACAGTCATTCAGCGAAAATTACCTCCGCGATTTGCTGAATATTCCCAGGACAAAGAAATACTTTCCCCTGCAACACAATGGACACACATCTAGCTAAACTGAAACCATACCTCCACTGTGGGAGGTTGTGCTCCCCCCCCCCAATCTATATATACCAATTCCAAGATCGCACTAGTGTGGAGAAAAGGGCAAAGTTGTGTACTTGGCCAACTATGTCTTTGCCCTGGGAGTATTCCGCGAATCGCAGAAGTGATTTTCACTGAATGACGGTTGAGGAATGCGTGTTCACTGGAAAGCGTTATCTGCAAACTAATATAGACCAAGTTAAACAACATATTTATAAAATAATGCACAAACTTTCAAAGTTTAACCCAGAAAGAACAGTTGTATAAAATCTTACCATAACCACGGATGCCCTTCCCTTCCATGTTGCAGTATTTTTAGTGTGGGATTTCCCACCTCAAGTGACCAGAATGTCGGCCCCTATACAAAAGCTTAAGCCTGGCTGCTACAGTTGCGTGGGACGTCACATGTAGGGCCATAACCCAGGGACCTTAAATGTGATGTCTGCACACACAGAACTCAGAACTTGAAAGCCCAGCCGGGCAGTCCTAAAGAGAGTAACAAGTGATTTCAGCCAGAAGTGCAAAGTGTCATATACTGGCCGGTCTGCTCTTGATCTAGGGTAGAGCTTCATAGTGCCTAAGAGATATGTCCATAGTCAAAATTAAATGCAGGGGGTTTGGAGGGAGGGTTATGGAAAGATTTTACACAACTATTCTATGTCCTTCTATTCCTATGTTGCAGTATTCTTAGTGTGGGAGAGTGCCACAGCTTAATTAGAGGGAAGGGTGGGGCTAGACGTAGCTGATTCCACAAAACCCTGCAGGATTGCTCTAGCAAACCCTGACCTGATTTCTAGTGTTCGGTCAGGGTGTGGATTGTGGACCAGGTGACTGCTTCCAGGATGAAGGTTGTGTCCAGCCCTTTGACGAAGGCTTTGGAAGTAGCCATGCCTCTGGCAGAGTGAGCTCTTACCCCCTGGGGTAAGTGCTTTCCATGGTGTGAGTAGCAGAAGGAAATGGATTTTCTGATGCAACATGAAATAGTTTGTTTGGAGACTGCCTTGCCCAGAGCCCTGGGGTGGAAGGATACAAATAGTTGGCTAGATTTTCTGAAGGACTTAGTTTTGTCTGGGTAGAATCTAAGTTGTCTGTGCACATCCAGGGAATGGAGTATCCTCTCACGGTCATTGGTTGAAGAGGGGAAGAAGGTGTGTAGGTGAATGGATTGATTTAAGGATAGTTCGTTGACCACTTTAGGCATGAAGGAAGGACGGGTTAGTGTGTAGGGTCACCCGACCCTTGTGAAAGGTAGTGTACGGGGGGGCAGGTCACGAAAGCCTGTAACTCTGACACTTTTCTAGCAGAAGTAATGGCCACCAGCAGTACAGTCTTCCATGTATACATTTGGGGTGTAGCAGTGCTAGCTGGCTCAAATGGAGCCAGTGTTCGTTTTTCCAGAAAGAAGTTTAGGTCCCAGGGGGGTGGGATGGGTTTTCTTGGTGGTCTGATGTGCAAGACCCCTCTCAGCCTGGACAGCAAAGGTGGATCTAGAGGTAGACAAGCTGAAATGACTGAAAGGTGGACTTTCACTGAATAGTAGGAAAAGCCAGCCTTAGTGAGTTCACAAACATAGGCAAGGACTAGGGATGGGTCTGCCTGGCCAGGGTCCCTGCCCTTACGTAGATACCATTTGGAGAATCTCTCCCATTTTGATAAGTATGATTTCCTAGTAGCAGGTTTCCTGGCCTCCCTCAGGACTATAAGCACTCTGAGTACTGGTGTCTGAAAGGGATTAGAAGTCATCACCTAGAGTGTTAGGCTAACATCTGTTGGTGAGGGTGAATTAGAGTTCCCTTTTGTTGAGTGAGTAGGTTCACCTTGTGGGGTAACTTGTGGTGACTGCCCTTGGCTAATGAGAGAAGTAGGGGGAACGAGTGCTTCCTTAGCCAAGAGGGAGTTACCAGCAAGATTTTTGGTTTGTCCTTCCTGATTTTTAGTAGGACTTTTGGATTAGTGGGAAGGATGGAAAAGCATACAGAAACAGTCCCTTCCATGGAATGCTGAAGGCATCCACCCTCCAGGCAAGATGAGAGTGATCCTTGGTACAGAATTTATTCAATTGTCTGTTCTGGGGGGAGGCAAGCAGATCCACTTGAGATGTGCCCCATTGTTGGACAATGTCTAGAAAGGTCTCCCTGTTCAACATCTACTCGTGTTGAAGAGAGGATGTTCTGCTGTGAATATCTGCTTGTTTGTTATCCTGAAAGGGGACGTATGAAGCCTGCAGGGTTAAGTTGTGCCTGGAGGCAAGGTCCCACATTTGTAATGTTATCCAGCATAAGAGGTAAGCTCTGGTCCCTCGTTGTTTGTTGAGATACTACATTACTGTGGTGTTGCAGGGCCTGGTTGGAGGATAGGAAGGACGGAATGCATTCAGGGCTAGGAGAACTGCAGTCATTTCCCTTTCATTGATATGTTTCATTTGGAGGGTGGGATTCTATGCCTCCTGTACCCTGAAACCCTTGAAGGTGGCCCCCCACCCTAGGTCTGATGCATCTATATGAATAAGCTGGGTTAAGGAGGGGATTTTAAGTGCAAGTCCCAGATTCTAAATATGTGTTGAATCCACCACCTTAGTTCTGTTTTGAGGCAGGGCAGAAGGGTAATTTGTTGTTGTGACCGCACATTTTTCAGGTAACATTGGAACTTCCACATGTACATTCTGGCTAGGAAAAGCATAGGGATGGTGGCTGCTATCAGTCTTAGGAGTTGCAAGAATTGTCTTGCAGATATCTGAGGAAGCAGTAATAGGCTTTGGAAGTGATTGGAGAGTGACTGGACTTTGTCTTGGGGGAGGAAAGCCCGCATCAGGTCTGTTCTGATCCTGCAGCCCAAAAAGATTATGTCTTGCTGCGGGAGTAAGGAAGATTTCTGGAGGTTGAGGGTGAACCCCAAGTTTTGTAGTAGGGAAGTGGTGCACCTGAGATGATTTTGGAGGAGCATTTTGTAAATATCCTGGGTGCAGTAGACCAACCAAAGTGCAAGGCTGTAAACTGAAAATGAGAACTGGGCCCAGTAAAATGTAAGAATTTCCTGTTGGACGGTTTTATGGGAATATGGAGATACGCTTCCTTTACATCTAGAGTGGCCATGAAGGCCTGGGGTCACATTAAAAGGAGAAATGTTTGAAGGGATAGCATCCTGAATGATAGGACTTTGAAGAACCAGTTTAGGAAGGATAAATCTAGTATTGATCTTCAAGGGCCATCTTTTTTGGGGACTACAAAAAACTTGAGTAGAATCCTTTTCCTTCCTGTCCTGGGGGAACAGGTTCTATTGTTCTTAATTTCAGAAGGTCTAGAAGTATGTGAGGCATGAGGTGGAGTTATTTTTTTTTGGGGGGGGGATGGGTTTTTTCCTTCCAGGAAAGGAAATACCCATTTTGAATGGTAGTCAGTACCCAGTGGTCTGATGTGATGGTTTTCCAAAAGGGGAGGCAGGCTGACAAAGGTAGATGGGCAAGGCAGTCATGCATTGTTGGGTCCACTTCTATCCTGAAAGGGCTGTCTTGGACTAGGTTGTGAGGTAACTGGTCTGAAGTAGGTTTGCCTCCTGGTACCTGTCCTATGCCTGGTAAAGGAGGGGGTAGCAGAGGAAGGGGTTCTCCTGACAAAGGAAATTTTTTCAGGATAATTCCTGTAGTATTTTGGAATAGCAAACACAAGCAAATGTTTGATGTCCTGAAGCTCCTTACTTTTCTCCTGCAGGTACTTAAAAAGTCCTGGAGATTGTTTGCCAAACAAGAGGTTACGGTCTAATGGGGCATCTAGGATTTTAGACTTGAAATCCTCTGGAAGTGGTTGGAGACTAAGCCAAGAATATCTGCGGATAACTGAAGCAGAAGCTGCAGACCTAGCAGAGGTTTAGATGCTATCTGAGTTTTGGTAGGCAGTCAGGAGTAGAAGCCAAGAGAGTGGAGGCTTGCGAAACTAAGTCCAAAGCATATTTTATCATGTGAGTTTGGTAACTGATAGCTCTGAAGGCCAGGGTGGAGGAGGTGTACACTTTTTTCCCAATCCTGTCCATGCTTTTGCTATCCTTATCAGTGGGCAGTAGAGATGCTGAAGGAATCAGTCTAGGCTGCTTGTCAGGGGAGACAGCAATTACTGCAGGGTCTGCCAGGGGAGGCTTTACTAAGAATTTCTGGTCATCAGGTACTTTGTAGAACCTGTCTGATCTCTTAGGAGCAGGTGGTTGCGAGTCTGGGTTCTTGGATGCAGAGGTGAAAGACAGGCAGGTAAAGACATGTGAGATGGCTGACAGGGAGGGATATTTCACTTGAAGGAGTTCAAAATATCTCCATTGGGTGTCAGTCATCTGGGTAGTGTCCCATTTGAAGTATTCTTTCATTTTTGTAATTGTTTCCTCAAAGATGATATCCTCTGGTGGGGAGTCCCCTTCAATGGATTCCTCATCTGGGGAATAGTATTTCAGAGGGGATGCAATTTGTGAGGCATAAGAAATAGATTCATCAGAAGATGAGTAAAAGGGTTCCAGATCCTCCTCTCCTTTAAGAAATAGATTCATCAGAAGATGAGTAAAAGGGTTCCAGATCCTCCTCCTCCTTTAAGAAATAGATTCATCAGAAGATGAGTAAAAGGGTCCCAGATCCTCCTCTCCTTCTTGGGCAGTAGGCAAGGGGACGAAGTGGCAGAAGCAGGCCTAGGACTAAGCACTGGAATAGTGGAGGGGGAAGAGGCTGTGGGCCTAAGGGCCATAAAGACCTGCATCAAGGAGTTGGTAAATGATTGTCAGTCTGGGACTCCTTCAGGGGTTGGAGTCAGATGCTTTGTTTTTTTGTTTCCATTTAGAAGGTGTAGAAGGCATAGATCTGGGAGAAGGCCTGGGTTCTGGAGCCTGGGCTTCAGGTAATGGCGTCTCAGTCAGTTGTCCAACTGTATCTGGTTCCCCCTTGACATAGGTAGGGACCAATGTCTGTGCTATCTCTGTGGAAGTGCTGGCCATTGCTTCCGAAGCAGCTTCCTCGATGTGAGCTGTCGAAGTAGAAGGTTCTATCGGATGTCCTTCAACCCTTAAATCGGAAGCTGGCAGAGAGGCAATGGAAGTAGGCCTGGAAACCTTGGCCTTTTTCTGTGGTGGTTCAGTCAGAATGGTCAATTCAGGATCCATCCTGAGCACAAGTTTTTTTTAGAGTCTGTGGTTCTCTAAATATAAGTTAAGGGTGGCCAGATGGCTATGAAAGGTCTTCGGAACAAAAGACTCAATGGAACAAGCTGTATGGTCGTGTTCCTTCCCTAGTCAAAAGACATAATGGTCGTGCACATCTTTATGCGGAACCTGACACCTGCAATGGTATTTTCCCTTCTTAGCGGACATTGGCTAATGATAGCTACAGCTAACCAAGCTCAAGCAAAAGAGAAAAAAATTCCCCAACAGGGTACTTAGCTTTTAAGACGTCTTTGAGTATAGGAGCAAAGCGATCAATGTGATGTCGTCTGTGGCTGAAAAGTTCTGAGATCTGCGCAGACATCACTTTTAAGGTCCCTGGTTTACGGCCAAGTGTGACATCCTGCACACCTACAGCAGCCAGCCCTTATGCTTTTGTATAGGAGCCGACATTCGGGTCACCTGAGGCAGGGAATCCCACACTAAGAATACTGCAACATAGGAATAGAAGGACATATGTTCATTACTACATTATCACCTATTAATTGGAACTTCCTAAAAATCCTCCCCTTAGACTGTAAATGAATTCAATACATTTCTAAATATCCTAAATAGCCTTGCACGTCCTAGAAAGAAGAGACTAAAAACAAATAATGCAGTTTGGCTGTCCAAAAAGAGTAGAATGCTAATGCAGGATAGAGAAAAAGCATGGAAACAGAAAGAGTGACAAAAATATAAAACAACTCAGTATCTTAAAAACTTCAGAATGCTTCGCAATCATACTAAAAAGCAAATAAATGAAGCCAAAAAACTATACTATTATAACTTTCAGAATAATATTAAATAGAACCCTAAACAATTTTGGACATCTACTAAAGAAATCTTACATCCTGACCAAAAATTCAACCCAAACCTCTCTCCCAATAACACCACTCAAAAAGAATAGTTGTGTAAAATCTTACCATAACCATAGATGTCCTTCTCTTCTATGCTGCAGTATTCTTAACATGGGGGAATCACTGCCAAAGGCGGTCCTGACATCCAGCCAGTATACAAAAGACTTTAACCACTGCAAGGTATATGGGGCGTCACATGTAGTACCATCCTCAGAAGTGAGTGCCCAATTAAGAATACTAGCCTAAGAAAACAAAGGAGGTAAGCATACATCCGTGGAAAAAGACGAACACCAGGGTGAAGGTGGGAGGGATAGAATAATGCAACATAAAAGAGATGGACATCTATGGTTATGGTAAGACTTCACACAACTATTCTATCTCCTTCTATTCCTATGTTGCAGTATTGTTAACATGAGGGGGAGTACCAAAGCTCATGAAGAAGAAAGGGAGGGTGAAGCAGAAGAGACGCTTTCAAAAAAATCATGGAGAATGGCTCTAGCAAAGCTAGCTCTAGATTTAGAGATGACATCCATCTTATGATGTTAAGTGGAGGTATGAACAGAAAACCAAGTAGCTGCTTTTAAGATGGTGTCAGTATCCAAACCTTTGAAAAAAGCACCTGAAGAAGCCGCAGCTTTTGTAGAATGAGCCTTTACATGAGTAGAAAGGCTCTAATCATGAAAAACATTACAAAAGGAAATACCTTTAGAAATCCAAGTGGAGACAGGCAATCCCAGTGCCCTAAGATAAAAAGAAACAAAAAGGTGATTAGATTTCCAGATAACCTTAGTTTTATCCAAAAAAAATCTTGAGTTATTTATGCAGATCCACGGTTTGTAGAACTCTCTCGCTAGATGATTGTGGAGAGGGGGAAAAGTGGGCAAATGAACAGATCGGTTAAGTGACAACTCGGTCACAACTTTGGGCATGAAAAACGGGTTAGGTATGCAAGTAAACCCTATCCTTATGGAAAACCAGGAAGGAGGGAGAAGCCATCAAGACATGAAGTTTGGATACCCTCCTGGCTGAAGTGATGGCTAATAACAATGCAGTCTTCGAAGTACAGTGATGCAGGGAAGCTGTAGCTGCAAGTTGAAAATGAGCCAGAGTAAATTTTTCCAAGACAAAACTGAAATCTAAAGGAGGAGGAACATGCCTGGGAGGACTGATGTGAACTACACCTTTAAGGAAGAGTTTAACCTCCAATTTAGAGGCCAAAGGAGAAGCAAAGGCAGACAAGCAGAAATGGCTGATAGATGAGCTTTAACAGAGGAGTAAGACACCCAGCCTTCAGCAGTTCGCACAAGTAAGATAAAAATAGGGGTACATCAACAGAAAGTGGGTCCAGTTTAGGGGAAAGACACTAGATGGAAAACCTCCTCCATTTGGATAAGTAGGATTTCCTAGTATTGGGTTTTACAGCTTCTTGCAGAAAGTACAGTTGTGTACACTTACCATAAATGTAGATGTTTGAGTGTATTCCCTGTTGCAGTCATTACATTTGGGTTATCTGCTTGCAGTAGCCCTCAGTCAGCCTGATAAATTCTTGGGTCCTGCGTCGGTTGCTGTCCTTTCTTCCATGACGTCAGGGGTATAAAACATACAGCTGATGCCATTACATCAGTTTTTCTTGCCCCAGATGTCAGGTGCCCCCCTAATGGGAAGCAAGTAAATCTATAAATACAAAGATATACCTCCAACAAAAAAGCAAATACACCAAAAAGCTTTTTGAGCATAGTAAGTGAGAGCAGAGGTATAACCAAAAGAAGAAAGGGGGCTGGAGGGAGGGTAACCAGGACTGCAACAGTGAATACACTCGAACATCTACATTTATGGTAAGTGTACACAACTGTACTATGTTCTTCGTGTTTCACTGTTGTAGTCATTACATTTGGGTAGATTCCCAAAGCTAAGGTTGGGAGGAAGAATTTAAATAGAATTAGGACCAGCTATAAGGCCCTGCAAGACTGCAGTGGCAAAACCAGCTCTGGATTTAGAGAAAATTGGCAAATGATAATGCTTGGTGAAAGTATGTAGAGAGCTCCAGGTAGTAGCTTCTATGACATCCCTAGTAGGGACGCCCCTGAGAAAGGCTGTAGAGGTAGATGCAGCCCTGGTTGAATTGGTCTGATGCCCTGTGGGATAGGTTTCCCATGGTGCTTATAGCAGAAATGAATGCAGTGGCCTATCCATTTTGAAATGGTTTGTTTTGAAATAGCTTTCCCCTCTGTCCCGGAGGCAAATGCCACCAGCAGTTGTTCAGATTTTCTTTAAGGTTTAGTCCTGTCCAAGTAGAATCTAAGTTGTCTGTGCACATCTAAAGAGTGCAGTATCTGTCCCCCTTTGTTCTGTGGGTTAGGAAAGAAGGTAGGCAAATGAATGGACTGAATAAGAGCCACACTGGATACCACCTTGGGCATGAAGGAGGGATTGGTTCTGAGGGACACCCTGTCCGCAAGAAAAATGATGAAAGGTTCCACTGCCATAAGGGCCTGTAATTCAAATACCCTTCTTGCAGAAGTGATTGCTAAAAGGAAAGCTATTTTCCAGGACAGAAATTTTAAATCTGCAGTAGCAGCTGGCTCGAAAGGAGGAAGAGTGATTTTCTCCGACAAAGTTAAGATCCCAGGCTGGAGTTGGAGCTCTCCTGGGTGGCCTTACATTTTTAGCCCCTCTGAGGAACAGTTTGAGCACTGGGTGACAGAAGAGGGGAAGCTCTGTGCTATAATGAGCTGAAATGGCTGAGGAATGAATTTTGATGGAGGAAAAAGACAAGTTCTTATGAAGCATCTCAGTCAAGTAATGTAGAATCTGAGGTAAATTGGGCACTGCTGCGTTCATTCCTTGAGATTGGTTCCAGGCACAAAATCTTTTCCATTTTGCAGCATAAGATTTTCTAGTACTAGGCCTCCTTGCCTCTAAAATGATATCCATCACTGATTGACTGAGGAATTGTAAAGGAGAGATTACGTAATTAGCCAGGCTGCTAGGTTCAGGGTTTGCAGCTGAGGGTGCAGAATCTGGTTCTCCTGCTGAGAATACAGGGAAGAAGTCTGAGGCAGGTGCCATGGAGCCAAGCATGACACACTACGCAAGAGTGGGTACCAGCGTTGGCGAAGCCAGTCTGGTGCAATTAAAATCGTCCTTGGCTTGTCCTGTTTGATCTTTAGTAGTACCTTGGAGAGCAGAGGCAGAGGAGGAAAGGCATAAACTGATACGTTTTTCCAGCTGAAGGATAGAGCATCCACTTTCCAAGCTAGCTTGTGGGGAATCCTTGTGCAAAATTTGTCCAGTTGATGGTTCTGGGGGGAGGCAAACAGGTCTATATCTGGGCTCCCCCATTTGCTTGTCAACATGTGGAAAATCCTTGGTTCCAGTTTCCACTCGTGTGGGTCCATGATGTTTCTACTTAGTCCGTCTGCCAGTGTATTTAGTTTTCCTGGCAGAAATTGAACTTGTAGATTCACTTGGTAGCTCAAGGCTGTGTTCCACAATGCCATGGCTAGTCTGCAGGGTAAGAATGTGTACCCCTGCTTGTTTATGTACCACATTGATAGTGGTGTTGTCTGTCTTTACCATTAGTTGTCCTGGAAGAATGTGGTCCTTGAAGGCTGTCAGATCATTCTGTACCGCTAACATTTCCTTTTGATTTATGTGCAGGTGCATTTGACTTGGGTTCCATTTGCCCTGAATGCACTTCCCTGCCAGGTGAGCCTCCCATGCATAGTCTGATGTGTCTGTTAAGATTTGGGTGGCAGGGGGTGATGTGAATGGTAGTCCCCTGTTTTGGTGGCAGGCTTCTGCCTACCAAAGGAACTCTAGGCATAGGCAAGGTATGATAGGAATCCTTGCTTCTAGATTCTGTGAATGTTGACACCACAAGCTTTTGAGATACCATTGTAGTTTCCTCATTTGCAGCCTTGCATATAGAATTAGAAGAATGCAGGAGGCCATGAACCCCAAGGCTTGCAGTATTTGCCATTGCAGATAGCTGGGTTTTTGTGGCCACTTGTTTGAAATAGGTTGTCAAATGAATCCATTTCTCTGACGTGAGGAAAGCCATCTGGGAAGTTGTATTCAAGCTTGCTCCCAGGAATATAATTTTTTGACAGGGTACCAGGTGTGATTTCTTTTTGTTTATGGTGAACCCCAGACAAGTCAGTACTTTCTGAACAAAGGCCAGATGATTCAAAAGAATGTCCCGGCTTTCTGCCTGAATTAGACAATCAGGTAAGGGTATATTTTAATATTTCTTTGCATGCAAAATGCAATGACTGCAGCTAGGCACTTTGTGAATATCCTGGGCGCAGTAGATAAGCCAAAGGGCAGTGCAGAGAAAGTACAGTTTTGTACCTACCATAAATGTAGATGTTCGAGTGTTCACACTGCTGCAGTCATTACACTTGGGTTACCCTGCCGTCAGGCGGTCCTGCAGTTGGCCTGAGTTCCAAAGTCTTGGTCCAGCGTCGGTTGCTGTCGCTTCTTTCCTGACGTCAGTGTGCCAGGGGTACATAAGATGCATCTGACGCCATTTTCTTCAGTTTTTCTTGCCCCAGATGTCAGGTGCCCCCAATTAGGTACGCAATACATATTGCTAATCAAAAATATACAATAAAAACAATACCTTCAGTTACCAGCAAATACACCCCAAAGGTTGTATAGGATAGAAAGGTATAGATAAGTCCAGCTAGTTCAGAGGGGATGGAGGAAGGGTAACCTGGACTGCAGCAGTGTGAACACTCAAACATCTACATTTATGGTAGGTACAAAACTGTAATATGTTCATCATGTTACACTGCTGCAGTTATTACACTTGGGTAGAATCCCAAAGCTGAGGTTGGGTGGCTGGTCTATAAAGAATAAGGATTGGCTATGAGGCCCTGCAGAACTGCAGTGACAAATCCTGCTCTGGATTTAGAGTAAAGAGGCAGGTGGTAATGCTTGGTAAAGGTGTGCACTAAACTCCAAGTTGCAGTCTCCAAAATTTCCTTGGTAGGTACTCCTCTGAGAAAGGCTATTGAAGTGGCTGTTGCCCTGGTGGAATGTGGTCTAATGTTATTTGGGACTGATTTTCCATGCTGTGTGTAGCAGTACCGAATACAGTGCCCTATCCATTTGGATATAGTCTGCTTTGAGATAGTCTTGCCCTGTGATCCTGCAGCATATGCTACAAACAGTTGCTCAGTTTTCCTGAAAGCCTTTGTTTTGTCCAAGTAGAAGCGTAGCTGCCCATTTATGTCCAAATAATGCAGAAGTTTCTCCCCTTTATTCTGGGGGTTTGGATAAAAAGTTGGCAAATGGATGGTTTGGTTAAGAGCCACACTAGATACCACCTTTGGCATAAAGGTAGGGTTTTTGTCCTTAAAGATACCCTGTCCTGATGAAAAATTATAAAAGGTTCCACTGCCATTAATGCCTGTAGCTCTGAGAGTCTTCATGCTAAAGTTACTGCCAGGAGCAGAGCTGTTTTCCATGATAAAAATTTTAGATCAGCTGTATTGGCTGGCTCAAAAGGTGGTAGGGTCAGTTTTTCCAAAACGAAATTGAGGTCCCAAGTTGGTGTTGGTGCTCTCCGGGGCGGTCTTATGTTTTTAGCCCCTCTGAGGTACTGCTTTAACAAGGGATGAGCGAATAAAGGAGGATCCGTGTTGTAATGTGCTGAAATGGCAGAGGCGTGGATCTTAACTGATGAGAAGGATAGGCCTCTGTCCAGCATCTCAGTTAAGTATTGTAAAATCTGAGGAATGTTTGGAACAAGAGGGTCAAGGCTTTGAGCCTGGTTCCAGGCGCAGAATCTCTTCCATTTTTCTAAGTAAGCTTTCCTGGTGCTAGGCCTCCTGGCCTCCAAAATGACATCCATAACAGCTTTAGAGAGAGGTGTTGTCTGTTTGACTAATGTATCGGCCATGCAGCCAGGTTTAGGGTTTTGAGCTGACCGTGCAGGATCTGATTGCTTTGTTGAGTCAGAAGGTGTGGGATTTGAGGCAAAATCCATGGTGGGCCTTGAGCCAAGTTCCTTAAGATAGGGTACCAGTGCTGGCGTGGCCAGTCTGGAGCAATCAAGATCATCTGTGGTTTTTCTTGTCTGGCTTTTAGGAGAACCTTTGAAAGGAGAGGCAGTGGTGGGAAGGCATAAACTTTTAGGTTTTTCCAGCTGAGCAGAAGAGCATCCACTTTCCATGCTTGTTTGTGATAAGTCCTTGTGCAGAATTTTTGTAGTTGGCAATTCAGTGGGGAGGTAAAAAGATCTATGTCTGGGCACCCCCATTTTTGCGTTACCATGCTGAAGATTTGTGGATTCAATTTCCATTCGTGAGGGTCCATGATATTTCTGCTTACATCGTCTTCCAGAGTATTTTTCTTTCCTGGCAGGAATTGTGCTTGCAGGTGAACTTGATAAGTTAGAGCTGTGTTCCACAAGGTCATGGCTTGCCTGCACAGGGGATACGAATGAGTGCCCCCTTGCTTGTTTATGTACCACATTACTGTGGTGTTGTTTGTCTTTAATAATAATTGTCCTGGATGCAGAAGGTCCTTGAAAGCTGTTAGGGCATTTTGAACAGCCAACATCTCTTTTTGATTGATGTGAAGATGCATTTGGTCTGTGGTCCAGTTGCCCTGAATGCATTTTCCTGCCATGTGTGCTCCCCAGGCGTAATCCGAAGCATCTGTTGTTAGAGTTTGCCTGGCTGTGGGTTGGGTAAAAGGCTGACCCTTGTTTAGGTGACATGCCTGTGCCCACCATCAAAACTCCTGTTGTAGGCAGGGAATAATTGGTATTACTGCTTCTAAACTGTGAGAGTGTTGAGTCCAAACACTTTTCAGGTACCATTGTAATTTCCTCATATGCAGTCTGGCATATGGTATTAGTAGTATGCAGGATGCCATGAATCCCAGGGCCTGCAAAATTTTTCTTGCAGGGAGATGGGACTTTCTTGCCAGCAATTGAAAATATTGAGTTAGTTGAACTTGTTTGTCTGGCGTGAGGTAAGCCATCTGGGCCGTTGTATTTAAGCTGGCACCCAGGAATATAATCTGTTGCAAGGGTACTAGTTTTGACTTCTGTTCGTTTACTGTGTACCCTACAGAAATTAGCAACCTTTTTACAAACGCTAGATGCTATAGAAGAATGTCCTTTGTCTCTGCTTGAATGAGGCAGTCGTCCAGACATGGATATATTTGAATTCCTTTTTGTCTGCAAAATGCAATTACTGGTGCCAGGCACTTTGTGAAGACCCTGGGCACAGTAGATAAGCCAAAGGGCAGTGCATAGAATTGGTAGTGCATTGTACCAGCTTTGAATTTGAGGTATCTTCTGCAATTTTGTCTGATAGGGACATTCAGGTATGCCTCTTTGAGGTCCAGAGTAACAAGCCAAGCCTTCTTGCCCAGCATGGGTAGAAGCTGCTGTAATGTCAACATTTTGAATTTCGGAATATCCAGGTAAGTATTCAGAATTGAAAGGTCTAGTATGGGCCTCCAGGCCTTGTCCTTTCTAGGGACCAGGAAGAGTCTTGAGTAAAATCCTTGTCCTTGTTCCTGTTGTGGTACTTTTTGAATAGCTCTCATGTCCATGAGGGCTGAAATTTGTTTTTGTGCCTCTGCCCATTGATTTAGGTCTAGTATGGGCCTCCAGGCCTTGTCCTTTCTGGGGACCAGGAAGAGTCTTGAGTAAAATCCTTGTCCTTGTTCCTGTTGTGGTACTTTTTGAATAGCTCTCATGTCCATGAGGGCTGAAATTTGTTTTTGTGCCTCTGCCCATTGATTTTGTGGCAGATCTGGCATTCCTTTTAGCCTTGGTAAATTATGAAAGTGGAATCTGTAACCTTTAGACACAATATTCAGGACCCATTTGTCTTGGGTGATTGTTTGCCAGTTTTGAGAAAAAAGTGATAGTTTTCCCTCTAAGGGGGCTTCCAAAAGAGACGTGCTTGGCGTACGAAGGGGAAAGTCATTGTGACTGTTTCCTGTAAGGTTGAGACTTGTCCTCACCACCTTTTGGGGCTGAGGTGCCCCACTGTCGTTGTCTGTTTGAGCCTTGGGGTTGAGATCTGCCTCTTGGGCATCTGTATCTGCCTCTCTGTGGCCTGTCTGGCACTGGATAGGACCAATTCTTTGTTGGTCAATTTCTGCTAAACCGAGGTGGCTGTACCTGTAAGAAATCCTTGACTGTTTGCATAGATTTAGCTTTATCCCCCATTTTCTTTAACACCTCTTCTGCCTTAACACCAAACAAAGTATCATGCTGTAAAGGAGCATCCAATAATTTTGCCTTAACATGATCAGGTAAACTTTGTTCTTTTAACCAAGCATGTCTTCGAATCACAGAACCTGTAACTGCGGCTCTACAAGAGGCCTCTAAAGAATCAAAACCGCATTGCAGAGTATGTTTTCCCACCTGTTCAACTGCATGCAATAAATCCTGCATTTCTTTACAATCAGGAGCTTCTGTGCTTGCAAGCATTTTCTGTTTTAACTGAGCCATTAAATATTGTTAGTACTTAAGCATGTAAAACTGGCAATTTAAAGCTCTTACTGCTAAAGTTGCAGAAGTGTATACTTTCTTCCCCCATTTATTCAAAGCTCTGGAATCTCTGTCAGAGGGTACCGGATTTTTTGCAATGGAAGCCTTAACCCCTTTTGGACCCTGGGAAATAGTTTCTGGATCAGCAGAAGGGTTTTTGTAAAGAAACTTGTGAGAGTCAGGGACTCTATAATACCTACCTGGCTTGGCTGGAGCAGGGGGCAAAGAGTCAGGAGATAAACTGGATTCAGAGAACACATCATCCACAATACCTAGCACAGGCGGAACAGCCAGAGGCCTGTGTTGAGGCAATAAGAGGAAATCCCTGAGCCTTTTCTTGGATTCTGAGTAATCCTGGCTTTCCCAATGGAAATGCTCCCTCATGGTATGTAAAGTTTCCCCAAAAGAATAATCCTCAGGAGGAGAGGCTGAAGGGATAGATTCTTCAGCATCAGAGTCCTCATAGGGGGGTAAAGAGTATCCCTGGTCAGAAGAGGAATCAGAGGAAATGGAAACCTGATCAGAGGAGTCATAGTCTGTATCCTGCCTAGGCCCTTTCTCAGGAGGGGGATGGGAACCCCAGATTAGAGTAATGAGGTATTCGGCTATTTTAAGCATCCGTTTCTTAGGCATGGAGGACTGTCCATGAGAATGCTGTACTTGTTTCTTTGTCTTTAATGGTACCTTAGTCTTGGCTGTTGCTTTAATAGTAAGTTGTGAAGGTCTGAAAACAGGCTCCAGACCCATCTGAGGGATTAGTTTCTGTAGGCCCAATACCTTGAGTTTCCAGAGGCCTAGATGTCTCCACGTGGGAGTCGGAAGCGGCCTGTGGCTCTGAGGCAGCGGGTGTCAGGGGCTGGGAAAGCACCTTACTGAGAACCGGCGACTGACCTAGAAGAGGTTTTGTCGTCGGTTTTGGACCTCGGATGCCTGTCTTTATCCTTGTCTTTGCGTTTTTTCAGTATTGAGGTCGTCAGCTGATCTGACGGCATCGTATAACTGAACCTTCGGCCAAAGTAGTGCAAAGCAAAATCAAAACGTCTTTTTATAGTGCATTTGTTAAATCTAGCACAAAACCGACTAGTGACGTCGTGATCAGGGCCTAGGCATGGAATACAGTAAGAGTGGAGGTCCTTATGAGGTATTTGCTTACCACAAGAAATACAATTAACTTTTTCTGACATCGGTCTGAGGCAAGAAAAAAGTTTCCCCAGTGGGGTACTTAGCTTTATTGAAAACTTCGGATTTGAAATTCGACTTCGAAAATCTCAGGAGTCGGCCGACCAGCACTTGCGAACTGCTTCGGGCACCGCGTGGAAGAAAGACTGAAGAAAATGGTGTCAGATGCATCTTCTATACCACTGGCGCACTGACGTCAGGAAAGAAGCAACAGCAGCCGACGCCGGACCAAGACTTTGGAACTCAGGCCGACTGCGGGACTGCCTGACAGCAGGATAACCCTGCAGGACCACCTGACGGCAGGATAACCCAAGTGTAATGACTGCAGCAGTGCAACACGATGAACATCTGATAGTGCATGTAGCCTGCTTTGAAGCTTAGGTATCTTCATAGGTTCACAGGTTCATAGATTAGTACTAAGCTAACCGCCCTTGCGAGCCATTTTAAGCCTAGCCAATTATCCCTTGTGAAGCTCAAACCCTGCACTTTGTGCTTGCAAGGCAAACACCTTAACCATTAGGCCATCCTCCCAGTGTGACCCTTGGGACTTCTGCAAGACTCCCTGATAGGGATGTGCAGGTATGCTTCTTTTAAGTCTAGTGTTGCCAACCATGCATCTTTGCTTGCATAGGAAGCAGATGGTGAAGTGTCAGCATTTTGAATTTTGGAATCACCGGAAAGGTGTTTAGAGTAGAGAGGTCCAGGATAGGACGCAATGTATTGCCTTTTCTGGGTACCAGGAAATGTCTCGAATAGAAATCTTGTCCCTTTTCCTCTTCTGGTACCAACTGAATAGCCCCCATGTTTAAGAGAGTACTTAATTTTGGGCCTCTGCCCACTGATTTGGGGGTAGATCTGACCACCCGCTTGGTATTGGCAACGTGTGGAAGTGAAATCTGTATCCTTGGGACACTATATTTAAAACCCATTTGCCCTGGGTAATGAGTTTCCAGTTTTTGGCCTGCAGATCAAGCTTTCTGCCTAAAGGAGCATTCAGTTGGGAAGTGCTTGGAAGTTGTAAAAGCAAGTCATTGAGACAGTTTTCCATAGGGGGAGTCTTACTACTCCCATATTTGGTTGCGGAAATCCCCCACTGCTTAGTATTGTTTGTCCCTTGGGACTGAAACCTGGGGTTTCTGCTGTGTCTGGGTTTGGCTTGAGAAGACCTGGAAGGGGCTGGAAAGGACCAATTTTTAGAAGGCCAGTGCCTACCAAATCTAGGAGGCTGAAAGTACAGTTTTGTACCTACCATAAATGTAGATGTTCGAGTGTTCACCCTGCTGCAGTCATCACACTTGGGTTATCCTGTCGTCAGGCGGTGCCACAGTCGGCTGGATTTCCAAAGTCTTGGTCCGACGTCAGTGCACCAGGGGTACATATACTGCAACCAACGCCATTTTCTTCAGTTTTTCTTGCCCCAGATGTCAGGTGCCTCCAAAAAGGTGATCCAAATTAGTACAAAAT
The DNA here is from genome assembly GCF_019279795.1 of Protopterus annectens. Classification (NCBI taxonomy): domain Eukaryota; kingdom Metazoa; phylum Chordata; order Ceratodontiformes; family Protopteridae; genus Protopterus; species Protopterus annectens. The sequence continues at coordinate 10,028,351 of NC_056747.1, read as the reverse complement.
GGTGAGAACACTGTACAAACACACAATCCCTTCAGCTATAAGCAAATACATCAGTAAGACATAGCAGATTTAGCCAGTAGATGAGAGGGGTTGGAGGGAGGGTAACCTGGACTGCAGCAGGGTGAACACTCGAACATCTACATTTATGGTAGGTACACAAAGTACAGTTTTGTACCTACCATAAATGTAGATGTCCAATAGATATGCAACTGCAGTCATAACATATGGGTTGTCCTGCCTCAGGCAGCCCTCGGTCGGCCGGATTCCAAAGTCTGGGTCCGCCGGCTGGTGTCGCCTCCTCTCCGACGTCAGAACGGCTGGAGTATAAAGGCATCGGCCGACGCCATCTTCTTCAGTGTTTCTTGCCCCAGATGCCAGGTGCCCTCCTAGGAAGGCTAAATTTGGTGAATGGATAAACAATTCCAGACATGCACAACAGTAATAAACAGATACACCATAGGAGATACATCACAGCTAACAGGAATAGGGGGAGTGGACCCAAAAAGAAGGTTGCAGAGGGGTAGGAGGGTGGGAAAATCCGACTGCAGTTGCATATCTATCGGACATCTACATTTATGGTAGGTACAAAACTGTACTATGTCCTTCAAGAATGCAACTGCAGTCATAACATATGGGTTGAATACCATAGCCAAGCTGGGGGTGGTTGGAACTAAGAAAGTGATGGTGTAGCTAAAATGCCCTGCAGGACTGCCGAAGCAAAGCCTGCTCGAGATCTGGAGTATAAAGGCAGGTTGTAGTGCTTGGTAAATGTATGCACGGAGCTCCATGTAGCAGCCTCTAGAATGTCCTTTGTAGCCACTCCTCTTAGGAAAGCTGTGGATGTGGCTATAGCTCTGGTGGAGTGTGGCCTAATATTGGCTGGCACACTTTTTCCATGAAAAGAATAGCAGAATCTGATGCAGTGTCCAATCCATTTTGAAATTGTTTGTTTGGAGATTGCTTTTCCTTGTACTCCAGCAGCATAGGCTACAAACAGCTGGTCAGATCTTCTGGTGGCCTTAGTTCTGCCCAAGTAGTAGCGTAGTTGCCTGTGTATGTCCAAAGTATGCAGTAGTGCTTGCCCCCTGTTTTGAGGATTGGGGAAGAAAGTAGGCAGGTGAATGGCTTGATTTAGAGACACCCTGGAAATTACTTTTGGCATGAATGAAGGATTGGTTCTTAGAGAAACTCTGTCCTGATGAAAAATGAGAAAAGGAGGTACTGCCATGAGTGCCTGTATCTCCGAGACTCTTCTTGCTGATGTGATTGCCAATAGGAAAACCGTTTTCCATGAGAGAAATTGCATTTCTGAAGTTGCTGCTGGTTCAAAGGGAGGAAGAGTTAATTTTTCCAAGACGAAATTGAGGTCCCATGCAGGTACTGGCGGTTTCCTGGGAGGTTTGATATTCTTTATCCCTCTTAGGAACTGTCTTAGCAAAGGATGCGAAAACACAGGTGGATCACAATTGTATTTTGCTGAGATTGCTGAGGCATGAATCTTTATGGAAGAATATGAGAGCCCAGTATGAAACATTTCTGCCAAGTATTCCAGTATCCGAGGTATACTCAATACTGTTGTATCCTGACCCCTGTTAGTATTCCAGATGATGAATTACTCAGTACTGTTGTATCCTGACCCCTGTTAGTATTCCAGGTGATGAATTACTCAGTAATGTTGTATCCTGACCCCTGTCAGTATTCCAGGTGATGAATTACTCAGTACTGTTGTATCCGGACCCCTGTTAGTATTCCAGGTGATGAATTACTCAGTACTGTTGTATCCGGACCCCTGTTAGTATTCCAGGTGATGAATTACTCAGTACTGTTGTATCCTGACCCCTGTTAGTATTCCAGGTGATGAATTACTCAGTACTGTTGTATCTGGACCCCTGTTAGTATTCCAGGTGATGAATTACTCAGTACTGTTGTATCCTGACCCCTGTTAGTATTCCAGATGATGAATTACTCAGTACTGTTGTATCCGGACCCCTGTTAGTATTCCAGGTGATGAATTACTCAGTACTGTTGTATCCGGACCCCTGTTAGTATTCCAGGTGATGAATTACTCAGTACTGTTGTATCCTGACCCCTGTTAGTATTCCAGGTGATGAATTACTCAGTACTGTTGTATCCTGACACTGTTAGTATTCCAGGTGATGAATTACTCAGTACTGTTGTATCCTGACCCCTGTTAGTATTCCAGGTGATGAATTACTCAGTACTGTTGTATCCGGACCCCTGTTAGTATTCCAGGTGATGAATTACTCAGTACTGTTGTATCCTGACCCCTGTTAGTATTCCAGGTGATGAATTACTCAGTACTGTTGTATCCTGACCCCTGTTAGTATTCCAGGTGATGAATTACTCAGTACTGTTGTATCCTGACCCCTGTTAGTATTCCAGGTGATGAATTACTCAGTACTGTTGTATCCTGACACTGTTAGTATTCCAGGTGATGAATTACTCAGTACTGTTGTATCCGGACCCCTGTTAGTATTCCAGGTGATGAATTACTCAGTACTGTTGTATCTGGACCCCTGTTAGTATTCCAGGTGATGAATTACTCAGTACTGTTGTATCTGGACCCCTGTTAGTATTCCAGGTGATGAATTACTCAGTACTGTTGTATCCGGACCCCTGTTAGTATTCCAGGTGATGAATTACTCAGTAATGTTGTATCCTGACCCCTGTTAGTATTCCAGGTGATGAATTACTCAGTACTGTTGTATCCGGACCCCTGTTAGTATTCCAGGTGATGAATTACTCAGTACTGTTGTATCTGGACCCCTGTTAGTATTCCAGGTGATGAATTACTCAGTACTGTTGTATCCGGACCCCTGTTAGTATTTCAGGTGATGAATTACTCAGTACTGTTGTATCCGGACCCCTGTTAGTATTCCAGGTGATGAATTACTCAGTAATGTTGTATCCGGACCCCTGTTAGTATTCCAGGTGATGAATTACTCAGTAATGTTGTATCCTGACCCCTGTTAGTATTCCAGGTGATGAATTACTCAGTAATGTTGTATCCTGACCCCTGTTAGTATTCCAGGTGATGAATTACTCAGTACTGTTGTATCCTGACCCCTGTTAGTATTCCAGATGATGAATTACTCAGTAATGTTGTATCCGGACCCCTGTCAGTATTCCAGGTGATGAATTACTCAGTACTGTTGTATCCTGACCCCTGTCAGTATTCCAGGTGATGAATTACTCAGTACTGTTGTATCCTGACCCCTGTCAGTATTCCAGGTGATGAATTACTCAGTACTGTTGTATCCTGACCCCTGTTAGTATTCCAGGTGATGAATTACTCAGTACTGTTGTATCCTGACCCCTGTTAGTATTCCAGATGATGAATTACTCAGTACTGTTGTATCCTGACCCCTGTTAGTATTCCAGGTGATGAATTACTCAGTACTGTTGTATCCTGACCCCTGTTAGTATTCCAGGTGATGAATTACTCAGTAATGTTGTATCCTGACCCCTGTTAGTATTCCAGGTGATGAATTACTCAGTACTGTTGTATCCGGACCCCTGTTAGTATTCCAGGTGATGAATTACTCAGTACTGTTGTATCCGGACCCCTGTTAGTATTCCAGGTGATGAATTACTCAGTACTGTTGTATCCGGACCCCTGTTAGTATTCCAGGTGATGAATTACTCAGTACTGTTGTATCTGGACCCCTGTTAGTATTCCAGGTGATGAATTACTCAGTAATGTTGTATCCTGACCCCTGTTAGTATTCCAGGTGATGAATTACTCAGTACTGTTGTATCCTGACCCCTGTTAGTATTCCAGGTGATGAATTACTCAGTAATGTTGTATCCTGACCCCTGTTAGTATTCCAGGTGATGAATTACTCAGTACTGTTGTATCCTGACCCCTGTTAGTATTCCAGATGGTGAATCTCTTCCACTTGGCTGAATAGGTTTTTCTGGTGGAAGGTCTGCGTGCTTCCAGTAAGATCTCTTGAACTTTTTTGGAAAGAGAGATATCGGAAGGAGTTATGGTAACCTCCAGGCTGTCAGATGCAATGTTTTCAGGTTTTGATGAACAGTCCTGTAATCGTGTTGTGTTAGAAGCAGAGGCCATAGCGGCAGAGGCCACGGTTTGGTCCGAGTTATGCTCAACAGCAATGGGTAGCAGTGCTGCCTTGGCCAGTCTGGAGCTATCAAAATGCCTGTTGGTTGTTCTGCTTTGATCTTAAGTATCACCTTGGTCAGCAGTGGTAGAGGAGAGAATGCATAAATTGTTAGGGAATTCCAGCTGAAGGAGAGAGCATCCGTTTTCCAGGCTAGAGGATGATGGGTCCTTGTACAGAACTTTTCCAGGTGATGATTCATGTGAGAAGCAAAGAGATCTATGTCCGGTCTTCCCCATGTCCTTGTTATTTGTGAGAAAATGTGAGGATGCAGCATCCATTCGTGTGGATCCAAGAAATTTCTGCTCAGCTTGTCCGCCAGTACATTGTCCTTGCCTGGCACAAACTGGGATTGCAGATGTATCTTCAGACTTAGGGATTTTTCCCAGAGAATCATTGTTAGTCTGCAGAGGGGATAAGAATGAGTGCCTCCCTGCTTGTTTATATACCACATAACAGTGGTGTTGTCTGTCCTTATTAGCAAATGTCCTTGTTGAAGTGATTTTTCGAAAGACTCGATTGCATGTATCACTGCCAACATCTCTTTTTGGTTTATGTGCAGATGCCTTTCCCTTGGTGTCCATTGACCTTGAATGCATCTGCCCTCCATGTGCGCCCCCCATCCATGGTCTGAGGCGTCTGTTGTAATCATTTGACCTGCTTAAGGTTTGTTGAAAGACATGCCTTTGTTTAACTGAATTGTTTGAGCCCACCACAAAAATTCTCTTTGTAGACATGGAATGAGTGGGATTACGTCCTCTAGGCTTTGGCTGTGTTGGGACCATAAGCTTTTCAAGTACCATTGCAGCTTTCTCATATGAAGCCTTGCCAAAGGTATCAGAAGAATGCAAGATGCCATTAACCCCAGGGCCTGCAGGATTTTCCTTGCAGTCAGCTGGGAGAGCTTTGCTAGGCCTTTGAAGTACTCTGGTAACTGCTGTTGTTTTTCCTCTGTGAGATAAGCCATTTGTGTTTTTGTGTCCAATTTAGCTCCTAGGAAAATAATCTGTTGGGATGGCAGAAGTCTTGATTTCTGAATGTTGACTGTGTATCCCAAGCCCTGTAGTAATCGAACGACATAGTCCAAGTTTGCTATCAAGGTTTGTTTGTTGTCTGCTTGTATGAGGCAGTCGTCCAGGTAGGGGTATATTTGAATCCCCTGGAGTCTGCAGTGTGCCACTACTGATGCCAGGCATTTCGTGAAAACTCTGGGCGCAGTAGATAAGCCAAACGGCAATGCTGAGAATTGATAATGCTCTGTCCCTGCAAGAAATCTGAGGTATCTTCTGCAGCTTTGTCTGATTGGGACATGCAGGTATGCCTCCTTGAGGTCCAGAGTGACCAGCCAAGACCCCTTGCCCAGCATGGGAAGGAGTTGCTGCAACGTCAGCATTTTGAACTTTGGCACAATGAGATGAGTATTTAGAATAGACAAGTCCAGTATAGGCCTCCATTTGTTTTCCTTTCTTGGAACAAGGAACAGTCTTGAGTAAAATCCCTGGCCTTGTTCCTGTGGAGGGACCTTTTCTATTGCTTTTATATTTAACAGCTTTGAAACTTGAATGAGTGCCTCTGCCCTTTGATGAAGTGGCAGGTTTGGCATGCCTTGTCTTATTGGTAAAGTATGGAAGTGGAATCTGTAACCTTTGTCTATTAAATCCAGAATCCATTTGTCCTTGGTTAAGATATGCCAGTTTTTTGAGAATAAGGATAATTTTCCGCCCAAAGGTGCTTCTCTTTGAACCTTTGTAGGTGTTATGAAAGTCAAGTCATTGTGGTTGTCCTTGTGGTGCAGCTGGACTGCCTGCGCCACTTTGATTTGGTGGTTGCCATTGGCGGCCCCTGTAGGAGCCTCGGTATTGCCCTCTACCTCAGGCACGCCTGTTTTTTCCCCTTTGAAACTTGTCAGTGTCTGGAAAGGACCAATTCTTTGAAGGCCAATTCCTGCTGAACCTGGAGGAAATCTTTGACTGTCTGAACTGATTTAGCTTTTTCCTCAATGGATTTCAACACATCTTGTGCATTAGCACCAAAAAGCTTCTGTTTTTCCAGAGGTGCATCAAGTAACTTTACTTTAACATGGTCTGGCAGTGGCTGTTCTTTTAACCAAGCATGTCTACGTATAACAGCCCCAGTCATAGCTGCCCTACATGAAGCCTCCAATGCATCATAACCACACTGAAGAAAATGATTGCTAACCTGCTGAGTGTTATGTACTAGATCCTGCAATGCCTTTCTATCAATAGGCTCAGGAGAAGTTATCTTTTTCTGTAAATCATCCAGTAAAAAATCCTGGTACTGAAACATATGAAAAAGGCAGTTAAGTGACCTCATGGCCAGGGTGGTAGAGGTATAAACTTTTTTACCCCATCTCTCCAGGGACCTAGCTTCCCTATCCGCTGGCAGTGGATTCTTGGCTGTGGAAGTAGCCACTCCCTTGAGGCCCTGTGAAATAGTTTCTAGATCCACAGAATGGGCCTTAAAGAGATGTTTGTGGGCATCAGGGACCCTATAATATCTGTCTGGCTTGACAGGAGCAGGAGGGAGAGAATCAGGGTTAGCACTGGAGTTGGAGAAAACATCATCCAGGACATCCATAACTGGAGGGATAGCTAAAGGTCTGTGCTGGGGAAGCTTGAGGAAGGTACGTAGTCTTTTCCTGGAATCAGAGAATTCCTGACCCTGCCATTTAAAATGCTCCCTCATAGAGTGTAGGACTTCACCGAATGAAAAATCCTCTGGAGGAGAGGCAGAGGGAATTGATTCCTCAGCATCAGAGTCCAGATAGGCTTGGAAGGATTCTTCTTGGGTATCTGAATGCTCAGAATCCCCAGAGGCTTCATCTGAAGAGATGTTGTCGGCCTGCTCAGGTCTGGGCCTTTTCTCTGCAGGCGGCTGAGAACCTCTGTCTGGATGAGGGTGAGACCCCCTGATAAGAGACATAATATCTGCAGCAAGAGACATGATCTGTTTATCAGAAGAAGGGGCCTGGGCAGTATGTTTAGGATGGGCCTTGGCCTGGCTGGCGGCCTTAGCACGTGCAAAGGCCTTGATGGACATGGATACAGGAGGCCTAGCCGCCCCATGTGCAGGAGTAACCTTGTCCACAGGAATGGTGTCGGGTAGATCCAGAACTTCGGTTTCTGGAGGAAAATCAACAACCGGCACCGGTGTAGACTCCGAGAATGAAGGACATGTTAACGCTATTTTGTCGGCCTGGAGTGGTTGAATTACCGCTTCCGAAGGGACCGAAGCACTGGCGGAGGGTTTAGGAGGAGTATCGGTGGAGGACGCGGACCGAGGATGTCGGTCCCGGTCCTTTCATTTTTTGGTAGATTGAGATGTTGGTTGATCCGACGGCATGATATAAGCGAAAGATTTGCCGAAAAAGTCTTCAGCAAATTCTGCCCGGCGCCTGAGAGTGCGCTTATTAAAGCAAGCACAGGCTGAGACGTCGTGGTCTGGGCCCAGGCAAGGGAGGCAATAAGAATGGAAGTCCTTATGAGGTATTTGTTTACCACAAGACAAACAATTAACTTTCTCAATTTGTTCTGACATCGGCTGAGGCAAGAAAAAATGTTCCCCAATGGGGTACTTAGCTTTTAGATTACTTCGGTACTGAAAACACAGGAGCTGACCGACCGGCACTTGCGAACTGCTTCTGCTTCGGGCACCGCGCGGCAAGAAAGACTGAAGAAAATGGCGTCGGCTGATGCCTTTATACTCCAGCCGTTTTGACGTCTGAGAGGAGGTGACACCAGCCGACGCTGGACCCAGACTTTGGAATCCGGCCGACCGAGGGCTGCCTGAGGCAGGACAACCCATATGTTATGACTGCAGTTGCATTCTTGAAGGACATCTGTACTATGTTCATCGTGTTACCCTGCTGCAGTCATCACACTTGGGTCAAGTCCCAAAGCTAAGGTAGGGTGGAGGTATCATAGAGGGTTAGTGGAGGCAATGAGGCCCTGCAGGACTGCAGTGGCGAAGCCCGTCCTGGACTTAGAATAAAGAGGTAAGTGATAGTGTTTGGTGAAGGTGTGTACAGAACTCCAAGTTGCAGCTGCTAAACTTTCCTTGGTAGGAACCCCCCTGAGAAAGGCTGTAGAGGTGGCTGTTGCCCTGGTAGAGTGGGATCTAATGGTAGGGGGAACTGGTTTCCCATGATTGGTATAACAGAACCGTATGCAATGGCCTATCCACTTAGAAATGGTCTGTTTGGATATGGCCCTCCCTTGAGAAGCTGTAGCATAGGATACAAAGAGCTGGTCAGTTTTTCTGAAAGCCTTAGTTTTATCCAAGTAGTAACGAAGCTGCCTGTGAATGTCCAAGGAATGCAGGAGTCTCTCACCTTTGTTCTGTGGATTGGGGAAGAAAGTGGGTAGGTGGATAGTTTGATTTAAAGCTACACTGGAAACAACCTTAGGCATGAAGGAAGGATTAGTTTGTAGAGAAACTCTGTCTTGATGAAAAATGAGGAAAGGTTCCACTGCCATAAGTGCCTGTAATTCTGAGACTCTCCTGGCAGAAGTTATTGCCAGGAGCAGGGCAGTCTTCCAAGATAGGAACTGAAGGTCTGCAGAGAAAGCTGGTTCAAAGGGAGGTAGCATTAGTTTTTCCAGAACAAAGCTGAGGTCCCATGTTGGAGTAGGAGCTCTTCTAGGTGGTCTAATGTTTTTTGCCCCTCTGAGGAACTGCCTTAGAAGAGGATTTGAAAATAAAGGTGGATTTGTGCCGTAGTACGCTGAAATAGCCAAAGCATGGATTTTAATTGAGGAAAAGGAAAGTCCTTTGTGCAACATCTCAGCTAAATACTGTAGAATGTGAGGAATATGAGGCTGAGTTGTGTCTTGGCCTTTAGCTTGGTTCCAAGCAGAACACCTTTTCCATTTGTCCGAGTAAGCCTTCCTGGTGCTTGGCCTCCTGGCTTCCAGAATAACATCCAGTACTGCTTGTGAAAGAGGGGCTGGTTGGATGCTTAATTGATTTGCCATGCAGCCAGGTTTAAGGTTTTGAGCTGGCTGTGTAGAATCTGTTTGTTTTGCTGCGTGAGCAAATGAGGTATTTGAGGCAATATCCATGGTGGGCTGTGAGCCATATTCTTCAATAGCGGGTACCAGTGCTGGCGTGGCCAGTCTGGGGCTATGAGAATCAGTCGAGGTTTCTCCTTTTTGACCTTCAAAAGAACCTTTGTGAGAAGAGGTAATGGAGGAAAGGCATATGCTGTTAGGTTTTTCCAACTGAAGGAGAGAGCGTCCACTTTCCAAGCTTGATGGTGGAATGTCCTTGTACAGAATTTTGTCAGTTGGTAGTTTTGAGGACTGGCAAACAGGTCTATATTTGGAAGGCCCCATTTTTGAGTTATCATTGTAAATATTTGTGGGTCTAGTTTCCACTTGTGGGGATCTTTGATGTTTCTGCTTAGGTTGTCTGCCAATGTGTTTTTCTGCCCTGGCAGGAATTGAGCTTGTAACTGGACTTGGTAGGCCAGAGCTGTGTTCCATAGGAATGTGTGCCCCCTTGTTTGTTTATGTACCACATTACTGTGGTGTTGTCCGTCTTTATTGCAAGTTGTCCTGGCTGTAGTAGATCCTTGAAGGCTGTCAGAGCTTTCTGTACAGCTAGCATCTCTTTTTGGTTTATGTGCAGTTTTCTTTGTTCTGCAGTCCACAGGCCTTGAATGCATTGCCCTGCCATGTGTGCCCCCCAGGCATAGTCTGAAGCATCTGTTGTGATAGTTTGCCTGGGTGGGGGCAAGGTGAAAGGCTGACCCTTGTTGAGGTGACATGCCTGTGCCCACCATAGAAATTCCTGTTGAAGGCAGGGAATGAGAGATATCACTGTGTCCAAGCTGTGGCTGTGTTGAGACCATACGCTTTTTAGGTACCACTGTAATTTCCTCATATGCAGTTTTGCAAATGGTATTGTCAGAATGCAAGATGCCATGAAGCCCAAAGCCTGCAGAATTTTTCTTGCAGTTAATTGGGTCTTTGTTGCCACTGTCTTGAAATATTGAGTCAGTTGAAGTTGCTTGTCTGGTGTAAGATAAGCCTTCTGGGCCGTTGTGTCCAAGCTGGCACCCAGGAATGTCATTTTTTGTGAGGGTACTAGTTTTGACTTCTTTTCGTTTACTGTGTACCCCAGACAATTTAGTAGATGCTTCACAAAAGCCAGATGATGTAAGAGAATGTATTTTCTTTCTGCTTGGATGAGGCAGTCATCCAGGTATGGATATATTTGAATTCCTCTTTGTCTGCAGTATGCAATTACTGGTGCCAGGCATTTTGTGAAAACTCTGGGCGCAGTAGATAAGCCAAAGGGCAGTGCAGAGAACTGATAATGGGTTGAACCTGCAATTAAACGGAGGTATCTTCTGCAACTTTGTCTGATAGGGACATGCAGGTATGCCTCCTTGAGGTCCAACGTTACCAGCCATGCTTCCTTGCCCAACACGGGAAGTAGCTGCTGTAGTGTTAGCATCTTGAATTTGGGTACTTGTAAGAAGGTGTTTAGAGTTGAAAGGTCCAGAATTGGTCTCCAGGCATTGTCCTTTCTGGGCACTAGAAAGAGTCTTGAGTAAAATCGTTGGCCTTGCTCTCGAGTAGGTACCAGTTGAATGGCTCTCATGTCCATGAGAGCTGTAATTTGCTTTTGTGCCTCTGCCCATTGATTTTGTGGCAGGTTTGGCATTCCTCTTTTCATTGGGAAGGTGTGAAAATGGAATCTGCATCCTCGTAAAATTATGTCTAGGACCCATTTGTCCTTTGTGACAATGTGCCAGTTGTCTGAAAAAAGTGTGAGTTGTCCCCCTAAGGGGGCTGCCAAGAGAGTGTTGCTTAGCCAGATGAGGTGCAAGTCAATGAGTTTGCCTTCTGGTGGGTTGAGGTCTGTCTTCTCCTCCCTTCTGTGTTGCATTGCCCCATTGGTGAGGTTTATACTGGGCTTGTGGTTGTCTTCTGCCCCTTGGTCACCTGTATTTACCCCTCTGAGGTCTGTCAGTGGCTGGAAAAGACCAATTTTTTGTTGGCCAGTTTCTGCTGAATCGAGGGGGTTGTACTTGTAGGAAATCTTTGACTGTCTGCATTGATTTTGCCTTATCTTTCATTGTCTTTAAAACTTCTTCTGCTTTAACTCCAAAAAGAACATCCTGCTGTAAGGGAGCATCTAGTAGTTTTGCTTTAACATGATCAGGCAGACTTTGTTCCTTTAACCAGGCATGTCTACGTATAACTGATCCAGTGACAGCTGCTCTGCAGGAGGCCTCTAAAGAATCAAACCCACATTGTAAGGTATGTTTGCCCACCTGCTCGGTGGCGTGCAACAAACCCTGTACTTCTTTCAATTCAGATTGTTGAGGGAGGGACGTTATCTTTTGTTTTAACTGAGAAATCAGAAATTGCTGATACTTAAGCATATGAAATTGACAATTTAGTGCTCTCATAGCTAATGTGGCTGAGGTGTAAACCTTTTTCCCCCCACCTGTCGAGTGCTCTAGAATCCCTTTCAGAAGGTACTGGGTTTTTAGCCATGGAAGCCTTAGCCACCTTGGGACCCTGGGAGATAGTCTCTGGGTCAGCTACTGGGTTTTTGTAAAGAAATTTGTGGGAATCAGGAACTCTGTAGTATCTGTCAGGCTTGGCCGGAGCAGGAGGCAGAGATTCTAGGTTGAAACTGGATTCTAAATAGACATCATCCACAATGTCCAAAACAGGAGGGATGGCTAGAGGCCTGTGTTGGGGGAGTAAGAGAAACTCTCTGAGCCTTTTCTTGGAATCAGAGTAATCCTGACCTTCCCAGTGAAAATGTTCCCTCATAGTGTGTAAAGTTTCCCCAAAAGAGTAGTCTTCAGGAGGAGAAGCTGAGGGAATAGAATCCTCAGCATCAGAATCTTCATAAGGAGAGAAGGAATAATCTTGGTCCTCAGAGGAATCCGAAGAAATAGACAGTTGCTCAGAGGAAGCAAAATCTTCCTCTTGTCTAGGCCTTTTGTCAGGAGGAGGCTGAGATCCCCTGATAAGAGAAATCAAATCTTCAGCCATTTTGAGCATCTGTTTCTTAGGCATAGGGCCTTGAACAGGAGACTGAAGTGTAATCTTTTTTGATTTAGAAGGAGTCTTCGACTTGGAAAATGTTTTGACTGTAAGAGTCGTCGGTCTGAATACACCTTCAGAAACCGATGGCATTTCTAAAGCACCTACGTCCTTGGAAGGTAAATGGTTGGAAGGGCCTGAAATAAAAGGCTGCGTCGGCCTAGTACATTCCGTCAAAATATCAGTAGCGGTCTCGGGTTCCAGAACTGCGGTAGTCGGGGGCTGCGTCGGAGCCTCACTGATAACCGGAGACTGGATCAACCGAGGCCTCGGAATCGGGCTTAGGCCTGGGCTGTCGGGTCCTTGTCCCTGCGCTTTTTGTGCACGCCGGTAGTCGGTAGCTCCGACGGCATGTTATAGTTAAATTTTCTACCAAAAAAGTGTCATGCGAAATCAAATCGTCTTTTAATAGTACGCTTATTAAACCTAGCACAAAAACGACAAGAAGTGACGTCGTGATCAGGGCCTAGACAAGGTATAAGAATGAAAATCCTTATGAGGTATTTGCTTCCCACAAGAAATACAATTGTTACCTTTTTCTGACATCGGTCTGAGGCAAGAAAAGTTTCCCCAACGGGGTACTTAGCTTTATAGAAGACTTTGGTCTGAAATTCGAATTTGACAATCTCAGGAGTCGGCCAACCGGCACTTGCGAACTGCTTCTGCTTCGGGCACCGCGCGGCAAGAAAGACTGAAGAAAATGGTGTCGGTTGCAGTATATGTACCCCTGGCACACTGACGTCAGGGATGAGGCGACAGCAACCGATGTCGGACCAAGACTTTGGAAATCCGGCCGACTGCGGGACCGCCTGACGACAGGATAACCCAAGTGTGATGACTGCAGCACGGTAACACGATGAACATCTTTTAAGAAATCTTTAACAGTTTGCATAGATTTAGCTTTATCTTCCATCTTTTTAAGAACTTCCTCAGCTTTGCTGCCAAACAGGCGGTCCTGGTTTAAGGGAGCATCCAACAGTTTAGCTTTAACATGATCAGGCAAAGATTGCTCCTTAAGCCAAGCATGCCTTCTGAGCACAGACCCAATAACAGCAGTCCTGCAAGAGGCCTCTAATGAATCAAATCCACATTGCAAAGTATGTTTTCCAACCTGTTCAGCAGAATGCATTAAATCCTATAATTCTTTATTTTCAGTAGAGTCAGGAATCAACATCATTTTCTGTTTAAGCAATCCAATAACATGTTGTTGATACTTTAAGATATGAAACTGGTAGTTTAAAGCCCTAATGGCCAAGGTTGCAGAACTGTAAAACCTTCTTACCCCATCTATCCAGTTCCCTGGAGTCTCTATTAGAGGGGGTAGGATTTTTAGCTGTAGAAACCTTAATGCCCTCGGGTCCCTGTGAAATGGTCTCTGGATCTGCAACAGGATTTTTAAAGGGACAATGCCAGTGTTTAAAATTCGGGTCCAAGATACAGCACAGCAAAGTAACACCCACTCTAATGCGTCATTCATATTCCCTCCCTCAGTGTCAATTTTCTAGCAAACTTCCTGTACACCTTCTGTTCCACTGCTGCTTTGGCTCCTGATCCCAAATGCGTTTTATCTTTGCGTTCCTATCATGCTGCTATTGCAATTACGGCTTGCCTCAATCTATATACATTCCTGCATCTTTTTTCAAAGCGTCCCTCCACAGATAATACATTTTCTTATAGTCAGTCAGTGCTGTTTCTCAAACTAGTTATGCTGGTTAACCGTCATGTTTTTTTAAAAAAATATTTTTTTATGTATGTGCCGATATGTATAGTGTATACTGAACTGTGTACCTGAGTAGGCAGTTTCTCGGGATGGTCCCATTCTGATATTTGCATTGCATACAGTATTTTCTCAAACATACTTCACAACTGTGCAGACTTTTGTTGAATGTCCTGTATTGTTGCCGATTTTTTTCTGGTCCGATAGATTCAGTAATAACAACCAATACTGACAGGCATTTGTGTTTCCGGCTTCTTACCCTTAGTAAAGTCGTACTTCTGCATAAGGCGTATCTCTAGCCAGCTTCTACGTTTGTAAGAGTAATTAAAAAAAAATCCCGATTTCTATATATGGCTTAGTCTAGATTTTTTTTTGCTATACGTGTACCTCCAGCGTCCATGTCAGCCGCTAAATCCACAGTCTGACAAGTGCTGCTAACAAAGTCTGACCCACTTTTTACACTTTTGTCTCGCATCCCACTCCACCACTACTTTAGATTTTGTTAGGACCTTTCCTTCTAAGAGCCACTGATGAGCTATTGTTAAGCAGGAGAACTAACTTTACAGGACACCTGCCATCTGACCAATGCCTTCCACGCATTACAGACTTTTAAACTAACCGCACTGAAATATTATTAGTATCTGGCGGAGACATGTTCATAGTTCGTTCATTAACTGTTCTCCGCTAAAAGTTTGCTTTTTAGAACAATCGCTCATTGTGGATAATTTCTACACTAACTGGAACGGGCGATTGTTTTAAAAGACAAAGTTTTACCGGCAGCAGCAGTTAAAGTACAGTTTTGTACCTACCATAAATGTAGATGTTCGAGGATCCACATTGCTGCAGTCCTAACTATTGGGTAGTCCGCTGTCCAGTCGGCCCGAATACCAAAGTATATGGCTGACGTCGGTCAGGGCGCATTAGACTGACGTCAGTACGTCAGGATACTAATGCGCATGACCGACGTCATATCCTCAGTCTTTTCTTGCCCCAGATGTCAGAAGACCCTAAAACGACAAGGCCAAATATACCTGCACCAAAAATATGTACAATATATACAAAATTACCAGCATATAACCTCACCTACACAACCACCCCTAAACACAGAGGGAAGGAGGGAGGGTAATTGGACTGCAGCAATGTGGATCCTCGAACATCTACATTTATGGTAGGTACAAAACTGTACTATGTTCTTCATTCCACATTGCTGCAGTCCTAACTATTGGGTAGAATCCCAAAGCAGAGGTAAGGGAGGCTGGCAAATCATAAAGAAGCAGGAGCTGACAATATGCCTTGCAAAATAGCTGTGGCAAAACCAGCCCTAGACTTAGAGTAGAGAGGAAGGTGATAATGCTTAGAGAAAGTATGCACTGAACTCCAAGTAGCTGCCTCCAAAATATCCTTAGTTGCCACCCCCCTTAGAAATGCTGTTGAAGTGGCAGTAGCCCTAGTGGAATGAGGCCTAATCCCAGCTGGAATCTCCTTGCCATGATGGGAATAACAAAATGCAATGCAAAACCCAATCCACCTAGAAATAGTTTGTTTTGACACAGGCTTGCCCTGCGAACTCAAAGCAAAAGAAACAAACAACTGCTGAGACTGCCTAAAATCCTTAGTCCTGTTTAAATAATAACGCAATTGTCTGTGTACATCTAAAGTATGCAAAATCTTTTCCCCTTTATTTTGAGGATCTGCATAAAAAGTAGG
The DNA here is from genome assembly GCF_019279795.1 of Protopterus annectens. Taxonomy (NCBI): domain Eukaryota; kingdom Metazoa; phylum Chordata; order Ceratodontiformes; family Protopteridae; genus Protopterus; species Protopterus annectens. Next base: position 10,012,692 of record NC_056747.1, on the reverse strand, counting down.
CAAATGAATAGTTTGGTTTAAAGCCACACTAGAAACCACCTTAGGCATAAAGGAAGGATTAGTACGTAATGATACCCTATCCTTATGAAAAATCAAAAAAGGCTCAACCGCCATAAGGGCCTGCAACTCAGAAACCCTTCTTGCAGAAGTAATGGCCAACAAAAAAGCAGTCTTCCATGACAAGTATTTCAGTTCAGCAGTAGCCGCAGGCTCAAAAGGTTGTAGAGTAAGTTTCTCCAACACAAAATTGAGATCCCAAGCAGGAGTAGGAGCTCTACGTAGGGGTCTTATATTCTTTGCCCTCTAAGAAATTGCTTGAACAAAGGATGTGAAAACAATGGTGGGTCACAATCATAGTGAGCTGAAATTGCTGCAGCATGAATCTTAATGGAAGAGAAAGACAAACCTTTGTCCAGTAACTCAGTAAGATATTGAAGAGCCACACTCAAATTAGGCTCAGAAATCTCCAAATTCTTTGCTGCAGTCCAAAATAAAAATCTCTTCCATTTTTCTCGTACACTTTCCTTGTACTAGGTCTTCTGGCTTCCATAATCACATTTAAAACTTGTTGAGGAAGTTGAGACCTGCTGTCTTTCAAAACAGAATATGCCAGGCTGTTAGATGAAGAGAGTGAAGCTTGACATTGAGCAGGTGACCGTCCCTCTGAGACAACAGATGTGGAATCAAGGGTAAAGGCCATGGAGGCTTCCTTACCAGACTCCTCAGTAATGGGTACCAGTGCTGCCGAGGCCAATCTGGAGCTATTAAAATCATCCGTGGCTTGTCTTGTCTGACCTTTAGAAGCACCTTTGGAAGAAGAGGCAGAGGTGGAAAAGCATACACATGAAGATTTTTCCAACTGAAAGAAAGAGCATCCACTTTCCAAGCTGTGTGATGAAACCTCTTTGTGCAAAACTTTGGCAGCTGTTGGTTTAGTGGAGAAGCGAACAGATCTATGTCTGGAGTTCCCCATGACACTGTCAATTTTTGAAATACATGAAGATCCAGTTTCCACTCATGGGGATCCATGATTTGTCTGCTTAACACATCTGCTAAGGAGTTCTGTGCTCCCGGCAGAAACCTTGCCTGAAGAGTTAGTTGCAAGCTGAGCGCAGTCTCCCATAAAATCATTGCTTGCCTGCACAATGGGTAAGAATGTGTTCCCCCTTGTTTGTTGATGTACCACATGACAGTTGTGTTCTCTGTTAGAATCAACACCTGTCCAGGAAGAAGTAACTCCTTGAAAGCCATTAATGCAAACTGGACTGCTAACATCTCTTTCATGTTGATATGTAGATGCTGTAGTCTGGCAGGCCACTTGTCTTGTATCCATTTTCCGTTTAGATGAGCTCCCCAAGCAATGTCTGAGGCATCTGTCGTTAGAATCTGACTTCGCCTCTGGCGGGTCACAGAGAGTCCCTTGTTTAGGTGACATTCCTGAGCCCACCACAAAAATTCCTTTGAATGCAAGGTATTATTTGAATGACAGTGTCCAAATCCTGGCAGTGCTGTGTCCATACATTTTTGAGATACCATTGCAGCTTCCTCATATGCAGTTTGGCATTGGGAAGCACCAGAATACAAGATGCCATGAACCCTAAGGCTTGAAGGACTGTCCTTGCAGTCAGCCCGGACTGAAGAGATAGTTGATGGAAGTAACTGGAAAGATTCTTTTGTTTGTCCGGGTTAAAAAGGCCATCTGGGCTGCTGTATTCAGTCTCACACCCAGAAAGCACATGTCTTGACAGGGTACTAGACTGGACTTTATTTCGTTCACAGAATACCCTAGGCATCTTAGCACTGCTATGACATATTCCAAATGCTGTAGAAGATCTTCCTTTTCTTGAGCCAGAATCAGGCAGTCGTCCAAGTAAGGATAGATTTGAATTCCTTTTAGCCTGAAGTAAGCTATCACTGGAGCCAGAACCTTTGTGAATACTCTGGGCAGTAGATAAGCCAAAGGGCAATGCAGAGAACTGATAATGAGAATTTCCAGCTCGAAAGCAGATACTTCCTGCAACTTAGCCTTATAGGCACATGAAGGTAAGCTTCCTTGAGATCTAAAGTTACCATCCAGTGATCTTTGCCCAGCAGAGGTAAAAGCTGTTGTAACGTCAACATTTTGAACTTGGGAATGTCCAGATAAGTGTTGAGGATAGATAAATCCAAAATTGGTCTCCACGTGTTCCCCTTCTTTGGTACTAGGAACAGGCGAGAATAAAATCCTAGGCCCCTTTCTGGCACAGGGACTGGCTGAATGGCCCCTATTTGAGCAACAGAGAAATTTGCTTGTGAGCCTCTGTTCTTTGTAGAGGAGGAATGTCTGGCATGCCTTTGAAAGGAGGCAAGGTATGGAAATAAAACCTGTAACCGTGGTGAATGATATCCAGAACCCATCTGTCTTGGGTAATTAAATCCCAATTTTCTTTGAAAAGAGACAGCCTTCCTCCCAAAGGTGCTGCCAGGCGAGAATGTACTGGCAGCTGAAAAGGCAGGTCATTGGGTCTGCTTACGAAAGGACTGACCCCTGCCCTCACCAGAAGACTGAGCAGGGGAACTAGCTGTCCTAGGCCTAAAAGAACCTTGAGCTCTGCCCCTACCACGTCTAGACCTACCCCTAGACTGAGAATCATAAGCAGGATAAGTCCATCCCTTAGTAGGCCAATTTCTACTAAACTTCGGAGGCTGAACCTGCAAAAAATCCTTAACAGTTTGCATAGACTTAGCCTTGTCCTCCATTTTCTTTAAAACTGCTTCCACAGGCGCACCAAACAACACATCAGACTGTAAAGGAGCATCCAAAATCCTTGTTTTAACATGCTCAGCTAAATTCTGATCCCTCAACCAGGCGTGCCTACGAAGAACAGAACCAGTGGCAGCCACCCTCGAGGAGGCCTGCACAGCATCAAAACCACACTGCAGGGAATGTTTACCCACCTGTTCAGACACATGAACTAAATCCTGCAACTCTTTACACTCAATACCTTCTGCCAGAGCATCCACCTTAGATTTCAATTGTGAAAGGAGATAATTCTGATATTTTAACATGTGAAACTGACAATTCAAGCCCTCATGGCTAAAGTGGAAGAAGTATACATTTTCTTTCCCCATCTATCCAAAGCCCTTGCCTCTTTATCAGGAGGAACAGGATTTTTAACAACAGAGGCCTTCACACCTTTAGGCCCCTGAGAGACAGTTTCGGGTCTGCCCTAGGACTCTTAAAAAGATACTTATGAGCTTCAGGCACCCTATAGTACCTATCCGGTTTAACTGGAGCAGGAGGCAAAGAATCTGGATTCAGGAAGCCTCTGCAAAACATCTTCCACCACATTCAGAACAGGAGGTATAGCTAAAGGCCTATGCTGGGGTAAAACAAGAATTCCTAAGCCTCTTCCTGGAGTCAGAGAAATCTTGACCTTCCCATTTAAAATGCTCCCTCATGGAATGCAGAGTCTCTGAAAATGAAAAATCCTCAGGAGGAGAAGCTGAAGGAGTAGAATCATCCACATCAGAATCAGAATAAGGAGGATACTCCTGCAAGTCTTCAGTCGAAGACTCAGAAGCCTCGAACATTGCTCAAAACTCTCAAACTCAGGTTCCACCCTAGGCCTCTTATCAGGAGGGCATAGAACCCCTAATCATAGTAATTAAATCCTCTGCCATTTTAAGCATATGTTTCTTAGGCAAAGACCCTGAAGCACTAGGAGAAACCCCACTGAAGCTAAACTTGGCCTGCCTCTCAAAGAAGCCTTGGAAACAGAAGGAGGCCCTAACCACCTTAGGAAGAGAGGGAAGAACAGCCACCTGAGAAGCCCCCTCAGCCTGGCCTACTTCCTGAGAGGACACATCTTGTAACAGTAAAGTCTCTCCTGAGACTCCAAAGAAACTCCTGGCAGAACCTCCGGCTCCACTGAGCCTTCTAGAGAACCGACGTCCGGGACTGTCGGTTCTTCAACTCTAGGTTTTGCTGCTTTGTCCTTGCGCTTTTGGCGAAGCGGGCCGGAGCATCCGGCGGCATTTTATAATTACAACGCTTCCCAAAACTAACCTGGCACAGTCTAACCTTCTCTTAATAGTGCGTTTGTTAAATCTAGCACAAGAGCGGCATCCAACAACGCCGTGCTCAGGCCCTAAACAAGGTATACACAAAGTATGGTAATCCCTATGAGGTATCTGTTTCCCACAAGAAATACAGTTATTCACTTTTTCTGACATCCGGTAAAATACTGAGGCAAGAAAAAACCAAAATATTCCCCAACGGGGTACTTAGCCAACTTTGATTCGGTCTGAAACTGACTTCAGAAACTTTCAGAACGCCAACCTGCACTCGCAAAATTGCTTCTGCATCGGACCATGCGGCAAAAAAGACTGAGGATATGACGTCGGTCATGCGCATTAGTACCCTGACGTACTGACGTCAGTCTAATGCGCCCTGACCGACGTCAGCCATATACTTTGGTATTCGGGCCGACTGGACAGCGGACTACCCAATAGTTAGGACTGCAGCAATGTGGAATGAAGAACATCTGCTAACTCACATTTAAAACACAACATCAGCATAATTACTATATACACATTGGTGCACATCTGGTACATCAGAATTACTTTAATGATAGATTAGCAAAACTGTGCAATCATTCTCACATTGAAAAGGTGGTAATGCTTTATCTGACTTTAAGACAGCAGTTGTGAAGGAGAAAGTACAGTTTTGTACCTACCATAAATGTAGATGTCCGATAGGTATGCATCTGCAGTCATAACATATGGGTTGTCCTGCCTCAGGCAGCCCTTTGGTCGGCTGGATTCCAAAGTCTGGGTCTGGCCTCGGCTGATGTCGCACTTTCCCCGACGTCAGTGTACCTGGGGTATAAAAGCATCAGCCGACGCCATTTTCCTCAGTGTTTCTTGCCCCAGATGCCAGGTGCCCTCTAGGAAGGCTAAATTTGGATAAAGGCTGAAAAGTTCCAAACATTTGCAAATTATATACATATATAAACAAACAAACAAATACACCATAATAGATTCCCCCAGCTAGCTGAAAGAGGGGTAAGCACCCTAGGAATACCACTGAGGGGAAGGAGGGTGGGTAATCCTGACTGCAGATGCATACCTATCGGACATCTACATTTATGGTAGGTACAAAACTGTACTATGTCCTTCAAGGATGCATCTGCAGTCATAACATATGGGTAGAATACCATAGCCAATCTGTGGGGAGGAGGTCCTAAGAGAATTATGGTGTAGTTAAGATCCCCTGCAGTACTGCAGTTGCAAAGCCTGCTCGGGATCTGCAGTATAAAGGTAGATTGTAATGCTTGGCAAATGTATGCACGGAGCTCCAAGTAGCAGCTTCTAAAATGTCCTTGGTAGCCACCCCTCGTAGGAAAGCTGTAGTGGTGGCTGTGGCCCTTGTGGAGTGAGGCCTGATATTTTCAGGAACTGTCTTTCCATGAAAGGAGTAGCAAAAACAAATGCAATTTCCTATCCATTTAGAAATTGTCTGTTTGGAAATTGCTTTTCCTTGCACCCCAGTTGCATATGCTACAAAAGTTGGTCAGTCTTTCTGTTAGTTTTAGTTCTGTCCAAATAGTAGCATAGTTGTCTGTGTATATCCAAGGTGTGCAAAAGTTTTTCCCCTTTGTTCTGTGGGTTAGGGAAGAACGTAGGCAAGTGAATAGCTTGGTTCAAGGATACCCTAGATACCACCTTTGGCATGAAAGTAGGATTGGTTCTCAGTGACACTCTATCCTGGTGAAAAATAAGAAAAGGCTGCACTGCCATTAATGCCTGTAACTCAGATACTCTTCTTGCTGAAGTGATTGCCAGAAGGAATGCAGTTTTCCAAGATAAAAACTGGAGGTCTGCTGATGCTGCTGGTTCAAAAGGAGGTAGTGTCAGTTTTTCCAGCACAAAATTGAGATCCCATGCAGGTAGGGGGGGGGTCTTCTTGGAGGTTTAACATTTTTGATCCCTCTCAAAAATTGTCTGAGAAGAGGGTGTGAGAAGATAGGTGGATCCATATTGTATTCTGCTGAAATTGCTGAAGCATGAATCTTAATGGATGAATAAGACAGGCCATTGTGGAATAATTCTGCTAAGTATTCTAGGATGTGTGCTAGGTTTGCCACTGTGACATCTGTGCCCTTTGATGCGCTCCAAATGAGAAATCTCTTCCATTTAGCTGAGTATGTCTTTCTTGTGGAAGGTCTGCGAGCCTCCAGGATAATGTCCTTCACCCTCTGAGATAAAACAGTTTGGTTGGGCTTTAAGGAATCTTCCAGGCAGTTAGCTGCAATGTTTTCAAGTTGGGATGCAGGGTCTTGAAAATGTTCTGCGTTAGAAGAAGGGGGGAAGAGGCCATGAGTTTGCCTGAGACATGCTTCTCAATAGCAGGTACCAATGTTGTCTTGGCCAGTCCGGAGCTAGTAGTATGTCTTTTGGCTGTTCCTCCCTGATCTTCAGTAGAACCTTGTACATCAATGGGAGAGGTGGAAAGACATATATACTGTTAGGGCATTCCAGCTGAAAGAGAGAGAGTCCACCCTCCAGGCTTGTGGGTGGTATGTCCTTGAGCAGAATTTCTTCAGTTGGTGGTTGAGTGGGGAGGCGAACAGATCTATCTCTGGGATTCCCCATTTCTTTGTTATGAGTTTGAAGATGTCTGGATGCAGCATCCATTCGTGTACATCCATGATAGTTCTGCTTAAGCTGTCTGCTAGTGTATTCTCTTTTCCTGGTACGAATTTGGCCTGCAGCTGGATATTGAGATTCAGGCATAGGTTCCACAGATTCATAGTCATCCGGCATAGAGGGTAGGAATGTGTGCCTCCCTGTTTGTTTATGTACCACATGACCGTGGTGTTGTCTGTCCGTATTAGGAGATGCCCTTGCTGGAGGAAGGGTCTGAATGCCTCGATTGCATGCCTTACTGCCAGCATTTCCTTCTGGTTTATGTGCATGCTTAGCTGCCCTTGAGGCCATAGGCCTTGGATACGTTTGTCCTCCATGTGTGCTCCCCATCCTCGGTCTGAGGCGTTCGTGGTGATGGTCTGCCTTGGTTTTGGTTTGTTGAAAGGCAACCCTCTGTTGGACTGGCAGGCCTGAGCCCACCACAGGAATTCCTTTTGAAGGCATGGAATGATTTGTATCATGGTTTCTAGACTGTGACTGTGTTGAGACCATACATTCCTTAGGTACCATTGTAATTTCCTCATATGCAACCTGGCATGTGGAATTAAAATTATGCAGGATGCCATGTAACCCAGGGCCTGCAGGACTTTCCTTGCAGTAAGCCGAGTTTGTCTTGTCAGAGTCATGAAGTAATCTGGAAGTTTTGTTTTTGTTTTTCTTCTGTGAGAAAAGCCATCTGAGTGATTGTGTCCAGATCCGCACCCAAAAAGGTTATCCTTTGGGATGGTACTAGTCTTGACTTTTGGATGTTGACTGTGTATCCCAAGGCTTGTAGCAGGTGTATGGCATAGGCCAAGTCCTTTAACAATGTTTTCTTGTTGTCCGCTTGTATTAGGCAGTCGTCCAGGTATGGATAAATTTGAATTCCCTGAAGTCTGCAGTGTGCAATTACTGATGCCAGGCATTTCGTGAATACTCTGGGCGCAGTAGATAAGCCAAAGGGCAATGCTGAGAATTGATAATGCTCTGATCCTGCAAGAAATCTGAGGTGTCTTCTGCAATCTGGTCGGATAGGGATGTGCAGGTATGCCTCCTTGAGATCTAGAGTCACCAGCCAAGCCTCCTTGCCCAACATGGGAAGAAGTTGCTGTAGGGTCAGCATTTTGAATTTTGGTACAATGAGATAAGTGTTCAGTGCGGACAGGTCGAGTATAGGCCTCCATTGGTTTTCTTTTCTTGGCACAAGGAATAGTCTGGAGTAAAATCCTTGGCCTTGTTCTGTAGATGGTACCCTTTCTATAGCTTTCATCTGAAGTAACTTGCTGATTTGTCTTAAAGCCTCTGCCTTCTGGTTTGGTGGAAGGTTTGGCATTCCGCCTCTTTTTGGCAAAGTATGGAAGTGAAACCTGTATCCTTTGTCTATTATTTGCAATGTCCATGTATCCTTTGTAATGAAATGCCAGTTTTTCGAGAATAAAGCCAGCTTTCTGCCCAAGGGTGCTTCCAGTTGATCCCTGGTAGGCGGAATCAGAGTCAAGTCATTGGGTCTGTCCTGTAGTAGTGGTAGTAGTTGTAGCTGTTGCACTACTCCTCTGGTTGGCAGGCTGCCACTGACGGCCTCTGTAAGGGCCCTTGGATTGACCTCTGCCTCTAGGGCGCCTGTTTCTGCCTCTCTGTGCTCTGGAGGAGTCTGGAAAGGACCAATTCTTTGTAGGCCAGTTTCTGCTGAACCTCGGAGGTTGAACTTGCAGGAAATCTCTAACTGTTTGCACAGATTTTGCTTTTTCTTCAACCTTCTTTAGAATCTCCTGTGCAGGGGAGCCAAATAAATGTTGTTTCTCCATTGGAGCATCTTGGAGTTTAGCCTTGACATGGTCTGGCAAAGATTGCTCCTTCAGCCAGGCATGCCTACGAATTACTGCCCCAGTCATAGCTGATCTAAATGAAGCCTCCAGTGCATCATAGCCACATTTTAAGAAATGATTACTGACCTGTTGTGAGTTGTGTACCAAATCCTGAAGGGATTTACGGTCTAAGGGTTCAGGTGAAGAAAGTTTCTTATTTAGCTGATCTAACAAAAATTCTTGGTACTGTATCATATGGAATTGACAGTTTAATGCCCTGGCAGAAAGAGTAGCAGAAGTATAAACCTTTTTTCCCCATCTCTCTAATGCTCTAGACTCTCTTTCAGAGAGTAGGGGATTTTTGGCAGTAGCGGCTGCAACCCCTTTAGGGCTCTGAGAAATAGTTTCTGGGTCTGCAGCATGGGCTTTATACAGGTGGAAGTGAGAATCCGGGACCCTGTAATATCTGTCAGGTTTGGCGGGGGCCGGAGGAAGAGAATCAGGTGCAGTACTGACATCATTGTACACATCATCAATTACAGTTAGAACCGAAGGTATAGCTAAGGGCCTATGCTGGGGCAAATGCAAAAAGGTCCTTAATCTTTTTCTAGAATCAGAGAAATCCTGACCCTGCCACTGAAAGTGTTCTCTCATGGAGTGTAAAGTCTCCCCAAAGGAAAATTCTTCAGGGGGGGAGGCCGAAGGGATAGATTCTTCTGCATCTGAATCCTCATAAGGCGAGTAGGCCCCTTCCTGGTGGTCTGACAAATCAGATCCATCCGTGGAATAATCTGAGGAGTGAGGTTCAGAGGGGTCAGTCCTGGGCCTTTTGTCTGGAGGAGGTTGGGAGGCCCTGTCTGGGTGAGGTTGGGAACCCTTAATTAAGGAGATAAGGTCCTCAGCAAGACTGAGGATCTGAGAGCTAGAGGAAGGCCTCTGGGATGTAGATTTGGCAGGCAAAGCTTTTGAAAGTTTGGCAGCTTTAGCCCTGGAGAAGGCCTTAATAGACATCGAAGCTGGGGGCCTAGCTGCCCAACGTGCAGGGGTAGAAATGTCCAAGGGTATGGTGTCGGACAAATCCTGAACACTAGCTTTGGTAGGGAGTTCTGAAGCCGACTCAGCCGGGGCCTCTCTGGCCTCGGTGGTCGGAGGTATGGTTTCGGTAGTAGGAATAGCCGTGGACTCGGTTTCAGCCAAAACCGAGACACTCGCGGTAGGCCTAGCCGTGGTTTCAGCCGAAACCGCGAGCCGCGAGTGTCGGTCCTTTTCCTTGCGTTTTTTGTCCATATGCGAAGTCGGAGTCTCCGACGGCATTTTATAAGCAAAAGCGGTTCCAAAAAACCCCTCTGCAAACTCCAACCGACGTCTAAGAGTCCGTCGGTTGAAGGAGGCACAGGCTAAACAAGCTGATACGTCGTGGTCTGGGCCTAAGCAAGGAAGGCAGTAAGAATGGAAATCCTTATGAGGTATTTGTTTCCCACAAGTTAAACAATTATTTACTTTGTCTGACATTGGGTGAGGCAAGAAAGAGTCCCCAACGGGGTACTTAGCTTTTTTCGAAGTCTTTGGTAGCTGAAATCTCTGGATCTGACCGACCGGCACTTGCGAACAGCTTCTGCTTCGGGCACCGCGCGGCAAGAAAAACTGGGGAAAATGGCATCGGCTGATGCTTTTATACCCCTGGCACTCTGACGTCGGGGAAAGTGCGACATCAGCCGAGGCCAGACCCAGACTTTGGAATCCGGACAACCGAAGGGCTGCCTGAGGCAGGACAACCCATATGTTATTGACTGCAGATGCATCCTTGAAGGACATCATTGTAACAGCTGAACATTCTGCCACTTAATTAAATGCTCATATGCCTCTTGTAGATCTGCATAGACAGCATGAACCTTGTATGTAGTGTGGTTTTAATTGTTTTTGTTTAGCGTATCAGTAACACAGTTTCATTACAATTTTGCACATTAAATCCAAATTCTGGAGTTTGTACACATGCATCATCAGTCAACCCTCTTCTTTCGTTAACCTGGCATAGAAAAACTTTTTGTCTATTTTGTCCTTCTTTCAACGGATCTATTGAATTTCTTCAATAATTTTTACAACAGCAGTGAATATGGAGTTAGTAGCTTGACTTTGAGACGTGTACTCATTAACAGTTGTGCCAATGAACATCTCGCTGACTGAAGAGGTAAATTTCTACAAAAACTGAGACAGCAATATAAATATTCAGAATTTCTGTACGTTGTCATGAGAGTCTTTATTGCTTAAAACTATGCAGTTTTCTTGTTCCTTGCTCTGCAGATACATGGGGCACGAGGTAGTATATTTAAAGCACACACTGCTTAGCAAAAATAAGGAATTCTTGGCTGATGAGCTGCAGGCCATTATCTGATAATACTTCATCTGGCATCATATCTAGCAAAAACATATTTCTTTATCACACTGATGCAATGACTTGTAGTTTCATGTAATTATGTTACTTCTAGGTATTTAAAAATAGTCAGATACAGATACAGTAAAGGGCATTTTTAATGGAGCAAATCATCTTTAACTGTCATCCATGAAAATGTTTTGTATTTTGTGTTATGGCATTTCTGTTTTCATCAATTCCAATTCCAGAATGTTTGATCTAACACCTTAGGCCCTATAAAATATATCCTTTGCTCTTTCCTTAGTTATTCTCATAAGATCACAAATTTGCATAGCAGGGATATTAACATTAAACTTTCTACACATGAAAACTCACCGTAGATACCCTGTAATGTCTGCATGAGCTGATTTAGTGTTATCTGGCCAACAATTCATTGCTGTATCACTACCATAGATGCCCTGTAATGTCTGCATGAGCTGATTTTGTGTTATCTGGCCAACAATTCATTGCTGTATCACTACCATAGATGCCCTGTAATGTCTGCATGAGCTGATTTAGTGTTATCTGGCCAACAATTCATTGCTGTATCACTACCATAGATACCCTGTAATGTCTGCATGAGCTGATTTAGTGTTATCTGGCCAACAATTCATTGCTGTATCACTACCATAGATGCCCTGTAATGTCTGCATGAGCTGATTTTGTGTTATCTGGCCAACAATTCATTGCTGTATCACTACCATAGATGCCCTGTAATGTCTGCATGAGCTGATTTCGTATTATCTGGCCAACAATTCATTGCTGTATCACTACCATAGATGCCCTGTAATGTCTGCATGAGCTGATTTCGTGTTATCTGGCCAACAATTCATTGCTGTATCACTACCATAGATGCCCTGTAATGTCTGCATGAGCTGATTTTGTGTTATCTGGCCAACAATTCATTGCTGTATCACTACCATAGATGCCCTGTAATGTCTGCATGAGCTGATTTCGTGTTATCTGGCCAACAATTCATTGCTGTATCACTACCATAGATGCCCTGTAATGTCTGCATGAGCTGATTTAGTGTTATCTGGCCAACAATTCATTGCTGTATCACTACCACATATGCCCTGTAATGTCTGCAAGAGCTGATTTCGTGTTATCTGGCCAACAATTCATTGCTGTATCACTACCATAGATGCCCTGTAATGTCTGCATGAGCTGATTTAGTGTTATCTGGCCAACAATTCATTGCTGTATCACTACCATAGATGCCCTGTAATGTCTGCATGAGCTGATTTTGTGTTATCTGGCCAACAATTCATTGCTGTATCACTACCATAGATGCCCTGTAATGTCTGCAAGAGCTGATTTAGTGTTATCTGGCCAACAATTCATTGCTGTATCACTACCATAGATGCCCTGTAATGTCTGCATGAGCTGATTTTGTGTTATCTGGCCAACAATTCATTGCTGTATCACTACCATAGATGCCCTGTAATGTCTGCAAGAGCTGATTTAGTGTTATCTGGCCAACAATTCATTGCTGTATCACTACCATAGATGCCCTGTAATGTCTGCATGAGCTGATTTCGTGTTATCTGGCCAACAATTCATTGCTGTATCACTACCATAGATGCCCTGTAATGTCTGCATGAGCCGATTTCGTGTTATCTGGCCAACAATTCATTGCTGTATCACTACCATAGATGCCCTGTAATGTCTGCATGAGCTGATTTTGTGTTATCTGGCCAACAATTCATTGTTGTATCACTACCATAGATGCCCTGTAATGTCTGCATGAGCCGATTTCGTGTTATCTGGCCAACAATTCATTGCTGTATCACTACCATAGATGCCCTGTAATGTCTGCATGAGCTGATTTAGTGTTATCTGGCCAACAATTCATTGCTGTATCACTACCATAGATGCCCTGTAATGTCTGCAAGAGCTGATTTAGTGTTATCTGGCCAACAATTCATTGCTGTATCACTACCATAGATGCCCTGTAATGTCTGCATGAGCTGATTTTGTGTTATCTGGCCAACAATTCATTGCTGTATCACTACCATAGATGCCCTGTAATGTCTGCATGAGCTGATTTTGTGTTATCTGGCCAACAATTCATTGCTGTATCACTACCATAGATGCCCTGTAATGTCTGCATGAGCTGATTTTGTGTTATCTGGCCAACAATTCATTGCTGTATCACTACCATAGATGCCCTGTAATGTCTGCATGAGCTGATTTCGTGTTATCTGGCCAACAATTCATTGCTGTATCACTACCATAGATGCCCTGTAATGTCTGCATGAGCTGATTTAGTGTTATCTGGCCAACAATTCATTGCTGTATCACTACCATAGATGCCCTGTAATGTCTGCATGAGCTGATTTCGTGTTATCTGGCCAACAATTCATTGCTGTATCACTACCATAGATGCCCTGTAATGTCTGCAAGAGCTGATTTAGTGTTATCTGGCCAACAATTCATTGCTGTATCACTACCATAGATGCCCTGTAATGTCTGCATGAGCTGATTTTGTGTTATCTGGCCAACAATTCATTGTTGTATCACTACCATAGATGCCCTGTAATGTCTGCATGAGCTGATTTCGTGTTATCTGGCCAACAATTCATTGCTGTATCACTACCATAGATGCCCTGTAATGTCTGCATGAGCTGATTTCGTGTTATCTGGCCAACAATTTATTGCTGTATCACTACCATAGATGCCCTGTAATGTCTGCATGAGCTGATTTAGTGTTATCTGGCCAACAATTCATTGCTGTATCACTACCATAGATGCCCTGTAATGTCTGCATGAGCTGATTTCGTGTTATCTGGCCAACAATTCATTGCTGTATCACTACCATAGATACCCTGTAATGTCTGCATGAGCCGATTTAGTGTTATCTGGCCAACAATTCATTGCTATATCACTATTCCATTGGTAAGTCCGCTGTTGCTTGAATTGTTAGCTCTTCAGACTTGTCTTATGATACAGGCTGTTGTGAAATAATCTATATTACTTCTTTCTCTTCAAAGCCTTATTTACAGTTTTACATGTAAACTCTGCTAAGTGTGTGAATTATTTAGTTTATATTAAACTTATAAGTCATGCTTGCACAGTGTGAATAACACTCTTTGAAGTCTTGCTGATGTTTTATAAAATGACTTTCCAAAAATGCTCTTTACTGACTTATGTTCTGATTCTAAATTGATCTAAAATTGATTTAACATAAATGTAGTAATGGAACTCCTGTCAGCCAAATGTCATTAATATTTTTTTGTAATATTAACATTGCAGCAAACAGACATGACTAATGGATCACTTAGATCCAAGGACTTCATACAGTTGGTTCCAAAAGCTGCCAGTGTGGTACAGAGATATATTTTTGTAGGTAAGATAATATATTAACATTGCAGCAAACGAACATGACTAATGGATCACTTAGATCCAAGGACTTCATACAGTTGGCTCCAAAAGCTGCCAGTGTGGTGCAGAGATATATTTTTGTAGGTAAGATAATATATTAACATTGCAGCAAACGAACATGACTAATGGATCACTTAGATCCAAGGAATTCATACAGCTGGTTCCAAAAGCTGCCAGTGTGGTGCAGAGATATATTTTTGTAGGTAAGATAATATATTAACATTGCAGCAAACAGACATGACTAATGGATCACTTAGATCCAAGGACTTCATACAGTTGGTTCCAAAAGCTGCCAGTGTGGTACAGAGATATATTTTTGTAGGTAAGATAATATATTAACATTGCAGCAAACGAACATGACTAATGGATCACTTAGATCCAAGGACTTCATACAGTTGGTTCCAAAAGCTGCCAGTGTGGTGCAGAGATATATTTTTGTAGGTAAGATAATATATTAACATTGCAGCAAACAGACATGACTAATGGATCACTTAGATCCAAGGAATTCATACAGTTGGTTCCAAAAGCTGCCAGTGTGGTGCAGAGATATATTTTTGTAGGTAAGATAATATATTAACATTGCAGCAAACGAACATGACTAATGGATCACTTAGATCCAAGGAATTCATACAGTTGGTTCCAAAAGCTGCCACTGTGGTACAGAGATATATTTTTGTAGGTAAGATAATATATTAACATTGCAGCAAACAGACATGACTAATGGATCACTTAGATCCAAGGAATTCATACAGTTGGTTCCAAAAGCTGCCAGTGTGGTACAGAGATATATTTTTGTAGGTAAGATAATATATTAACATTGCAGCAAACAGACATGACTAATGGATCACTTAGATCCAAGGACTTCATTACAGTTGGCTCCAAAAGCTGCCACTGTGGTACAGAGATATATTTTTGTAGGTAAGATAATATATTAACATTGCAGCAAACAGACATGACTAATGGATCACTTAGATCCAAGGAATTCATACCGTTGGTTCCAAAAGCTGCCAGTGTGGTACAGAGATATATTTTGTAGGTAAGATAATATATTAACATTGCAGCAAACAGACATGACTAATGGATCACTTAGATCCAAGGAATTCATACCGTTGGTTCCAAAAGCTGCCAGTGTGGTACAGAGATATATTTTTGTAGGTAAGATAATATATTAACATTGCAGCAAGCGAACATGACTAATGGATCACTTAGATCCAAGGACTTCATACAGTTGGCTCCAAAAGCTGCCACTGTGGTACAGAGATATATTTTTGTAGGTAAGATAATATATTAACATTGCAGCAAACAGACATGACTAATGGATCACTTAGATCCAAGGAATTCATACCGTTGGTTCCAAAAGCTGCCAGTGTGGCACAGAGATATATTTTTGTAGGTAAGATAATATATTAACATTGCAGCAAACAGACATGACTAATGGATCACTTAGATCCAAGGAATTCATACCGTTGGTTCCAAAAGCTGCCAGTGTGGTGCAGAGATATATTTTTGTAGGTAAGATAATATATTAACATTGCAGCAAACAGACATGACTAATGGATCACTTAGATCCAAGGACTTCATCCAGTTGGTTCCAAAAGCTGCCAGTGTGGTGCAGAGATATATTTTTGTAGGTAAGATAATATATTAACATTGCAGCAAACAGACATGACTAATGGATCACTTAGATCCAAGGACTTCATCCAGTTGGTTCCAAAAGCTGCCAGTGTGGTACAGAGATATATTTTTGTAGGTAAGATAATATATTAACATTGCAGCAAACGAACATGACTAATGGATCACTTAGATCCAAGGACTTCATTACAGTTGGCTCCAAAAGCTGCCACTGTGGTACAGAGATATATTTTTGTAGGTAAGATAATATATTAACATTGCAGCAAACAGACATGACTAATGGATCACTTAGATCCAAGGAATTCATACCGTTGGTTCCAAAAGCTGCCAGTGTGGTACAGAGATATATTTTTGTAGGTAAGATAATATATTAACATTGCAGCAAACGAACATGACTAATGGATCACTTAGATCCAAGGACTTCATACAGTTGGCTCCAAAAGCTGCCACTGTGGTACAGAGATATATTTTTGTAGGTAAGATAATATATTAACATTGCAGCAAACAGACATGACTAATGGATCACTTAGATCCAAGGAATTCATACCGTTGGTTCCAAAAGCTGCCAGTGTGGCACAGAGATATATTTTTGTAGGTAAGATAATATATTAACATTGCAGCAAACGAACATGACTAATGGATCACTTAGATCCAAGGAATTCATACAGCTGGTTCCAAAAGCTGCCAGTGTGGTGCAGAGATATATTTTTGTAGGTAAGATAATATATTAACATTGCAGCAAACAGACATGACTAATGGATCACTTAGATCCAAGGAATTCATACCGTTGGTTCCAAAAGCTGCCAGTGTGGTACAGAGATATATTTTTGTAGGTAAGATAATATATTAACATTGCAGCAAACGAACATGACTAATGGATCACTTAGATCCAAGGACTTCATACAGTTGGCTCCAAAAGCTGCCACTGTGGTACAGAGATATATTTTTGTAGGTAAGATAATATATTAACATTGCAGCAAACAGACATGACTAATGGATCACTTAGATCCAAGGAATTCATACCGTTGGTTCCAAAAGCTGCCAGTGTGGCACAGAGATATATTTTTGTAGGTAAGATAATATATTAACATTGCAGCAAACAGACATGACTAATGGATCACTTAGATCCAAGGAATTCATACAGTTGGTTCCAAAAGCTGCCAGTGTGGTACAGAGATATATTTTTGTAGGTAAGATAATATATTAACATTGCAGCAAACGAACATGACTAATGGATCACTTAGATCCAAGGACTTCATACAGTTGGCTCCAAAAGCTGCCACTGTGGTACAGAGATATATTTTTGTAGGTAAGATAATATATTAACATTGCAGCAAACAGACATGACTAATGGATCACTTAGATCCAAGGAATTCATACCGTTGGTTCCAAAAGCTGCCAGTGTGGCACAGAGATATATTTTTGTAGGTAAGATAATATATTAACATTGCAGCAAACAGACATGACTAATGGATCACTTAGATCCAAGGAATTCATACCGTTGGTTCCAAAAGCTGCCAGTGTGGTGCAGAGATATATTTTTGTAGGTAAGATAATATATTAACATTGCAGCAAACAGACATGACTAATGGATCACTTAGATCCAAGGACTTCATCCAGTTGGTTCCAAAAGCTGCCAGTGTGGTGCAGAGATATATTTTTGTAGGTAAGATAATATATTAACATTGCAGCAAACAGACATGACTAATGGATCACTTAGATCCAAGGAATTCATACAGTTGGTTCCAAAAGCTGCCAGTGTGGTACAGAGATATATTTTTGTAGGTAAGATAATATATTAACATTGCAGCAAACGAACATGACTAATGGATCACTTAGATCCAAGGACTTCATACAGTTGGCTCCAAAAGCTGCCACTGTGGTACAGAGATATATTTTTGTAGGTAAGATAATATATTAACATTGCAGCAAACAGACATGACTAATGGATCACTTAGATCCAAGGAATTCATACCGTTGGTTCCAAAAGCTGCCAGTGTGGCACAGAGATATATTTTTGTAGGTAAGATAATATATTAACATTGCAGCAAACAGACATGACTAATGGATCACTTAGATCCAAGGAATTCATACCGTTGGTTCCAAAAGCTGCCAGTGTGGTGCAGAGATATATTTTTGTAGGTAAGATAATATATTAACATTGCAGCAAACAGACATGACTAATGGATCACTTAGATCCAAGGACTTCATCCAGTTGGTTCCAAAAGCTGTCAGTGTGGTGCAGATATATTTTTGTAGGTAAGATAATATATTAACATTGCAGCAAACAGACATGACTAATGGATCACTTAGATCCAAGGACTTCATACCGTTGGTTCCAAAAGCTGCCAGTGTGGTACAGAGATATATTTTTGTAGGTAAGATAATATATTAACATTGCAGCAAACAGACATGACTAATGGATCGCTTAGATCCAAGGACTTCATACCGTTGGTTCCAAAAGCTGCCAGTGTGGTGCAGAGATATATTTTTGTAGGTAAGATAATATATTAACATTGCAGCAAGCTGCCAGTGTGGTGCAGATATATTTTTGTAGGTAAGATAATGAGCTGCAGCTCATACACCAATAATTCAATACTTTTGTTAAACTAGAAGGTATGGCAGTGAGTGTCATGGGGAAAAGGACCCACTCCCTCACTCCCGTCTCACCTGACCTATGTCACCTTGTAAACAAACAGAATGGACTATCCTTGTGTACTGTAAGTAAAGGGCACAAACTCCCCATAGCTATTCACTTATAAAGCTATCCATTAAAGAAATACACCACACTGAAAAGAACCTGCAATGAAATGAATCCCTATTCAAAAGTGATGTTGTACATATCGACTAGCTACACACACACACATGCTCAGATATTTATTTATTTATTTATATTTGTTGACCGGGAGTGTCTGACTGGACGTAGGTCCATTTTCAGCGGAGGCCCAGGGAGAAAAGCTCCACAGTTAAAAATAAACAGACAGTACTTACACTGGATTACATAGCGATTAACAATTTACATAGCAATTACTTACAACATATTTACAGATGAAAAACATAGTACATCAGTAGACAACTAGAATCTATCTGTGAAGTACATAACAGACATTAACAAATGTTACAATAATAAGTTCCCGCTGTATAATAAGTACTAGGCTTATGAGCATCTGAACTTGTTATATATGTTATATATATGTATAACTTCAAAAGACTGAATCCCAAAAGAATGACAATTCAAAATACTGAATGCTAGAATTTGCCCCTTGTCCACTATTGTACAATCTTGGAGTTGATATATATAGTTAGCACGCACACATACATAAATTTATATATATATATATATATATATATATATATATATATATATATAGATATGTATGTATAGGTGGAAATGTGTTAGTTTATTTGTTTAGTTTGCCCACTTGGTTTTGAGGAGAAAGTCGCACTGGTATCACCTTTAAATTGTTTACTCATTAATGTTCATAGCAGACAAGGGCTCGCGTCCTTCATCTGTCTGCACTGATTTTCTTCAGTCTTCATCACAGGTTTCCAAATCAAATCATATCAGTACTATTGTAGTTTATATTTCAGCACCTACAGTCATAGCACAGTATATAGTTTTTCATCTTTTCCCACTTTTGTGTAATCACAGATTTCATATATATATATATATATATATATATATATATATAGGGTGGTGTATGGCAAACTCCTCCACATTGAGGTTGCAAGGGAGTTACTACCCTGCAAATGTAGCTTTTCAGAATATGTCTGACGTTGAGGATTTGACTTCTTTTTTCTCATACTTTTGAAGTATCAGCTAGTTTGACCTCAGGGACTGGTAGTACAACTGATTTTTGTTCTGTTTCATGATTTTTAGATTTTAAGATGATGATTAGGGTTTGTATGAGGTCTATTTGACTTCTTTTTTCCTCGTACTTTTGAAGTTTAGGCTAGTTTCACCTCGGGGACTGGTAGTACAACTGATTTTTGTTCTATGTTTCATGATTTTTAGATTTTAAGATGATGATTAGGGTTTGTATGAGGTCTATTTGACTTCTTTTTCCTCGTACTTTTGAAGTTTCAGCTAGTTTCACCTCAGGGACTGGTAGTACAACTGATTTTTGTTCTATGTTTCATGATTTTTAGATTTTAAGATGATGATTAGGGTTTGTATGAGGTCTATTTGACTTCTTTTTTTGCTCGTACATTTGAAGTTTTGGCTAGTTTCACCTCAGGGACTGGTAGTACAACTGATTTTTGTTCTATGGTTCATGATTTTTAGATTTTAAGATGATGATTAGGGTTTGTATGAGGTCTATTTGACTTCTTTTTTTCTCGTACTTTTGAAGTTTCAGCTAGTTTCACCTCAGGGACTGGTAGTACAACTGATTTTTGTGCTATGTTTCATGATTTTTAGATTTTAAGATGATGATTAGGGTTTGTATGAGGTCTATTTGACTTCTTTTTTGCTCGTACTTTTGAAGTTTCGGCTAGTTTCACCTCAGGGACTGGTAGTACAACTGATTTTGTATCCACTCCTATGCTTTACCACCTATGCTATTACTCTTTCCTTTAGTCTTCCTAACCCTTTATCTCTTTGTTTTGTATTCCAGCATTGAAAGCCTAGTGCTCTTCAACGGGTTGCCCCCCTCCCTGCTGACCTACCTCACCTGGTATCCCTGGAACAACAAAGCAGGCCAAGTGTGTTGGCACTCAAGAAGCACCCTTATCTCCTATTGAATTGACTGTATACTGGTGCTAGAACTTTCCAGTACTGGCTGTATGTCATTTTTGCCTAAATATTTTATTTTAAGTTTTGTCCTCCTGTGGGCAGCACACACGCGATATCAGCTAAGGTTCTTTCCTTCCCAGGCCATCCTCTTTATAATAGTTACCCTTCTCCACCTCTCCTCTTCTTTGCTACTCCCCCCTGCCCCTGGCCATTTTACCATCCCTTGTCAGCCTGCCTTACTACGGCTGAAACACTCCACTTCACTTGTCTTTCCTGTTTCCTTACTGTCTTTATTTTACTGACCTGGCTGCTGCTCTCCTTTCTCTTTCTTTCCTACCTTACTCCTTACCATTTGACTCTATTTTGTATCTGCTTGCCTATTTTCTATCCTTACTTATCACTCTCCCTCTGCTAACTACTACTGTCCTTGTATACCTGTGCTTGCTATATTCTTGGAAACTACTGCCTACTCTTTTCATCCTTTTTATGAGAAAAGAAATAACTCTCCTTATTATTTGGCTAAACTACGTAGCATATGAAACAGTAGTGTTTCAGCTACTCTGCTTGCTGATACACTTCGCTCTCCTCTCTGGCTGTTTCTGCCCCGCTTCGCTCCCCTCCCTACCCCCTTATCCCACCCACCCCACGTACCTGTAGCCTTATACCTAACAGACCACACCCCTCTACATCTACACCTATCCTAAACTCCTACATACCACACCTCCTCTTTATCCACACCTACCCTAACCATCTATCTCACTTGCTCCACACTCCTTCTGATACCTCCCTCTACCTCTCCTCTCTCCCTCCCCACTTAAAACTACACAGATACCTTGATATCCACCTGTGTTATTTACTCACTCTATATACTAAACCCATATCTAGTCTACTCCTCTCTGTCACATCTCAGCATGTCTACCAAAACTCACAAACCAATATCTAAAACCCCTGTAACAGGAACTACTCTGAATAAGCTAACACTTCTACTTATTATTTCTCTGGCCCTCACACTACCATACTTCCTAACCTGTTATGAATCGAATTCCAATTACCACTTTAATTTCTCTCCCAAACATACTGCCTTTGAATTCCTAACCGCAAATTTGACTCATTTAAACATTACATCTACCCCTAGCTACCTCCTTGCCAGATATCACAGACTGTTCCACATTAAAATTCTAAATCTCTTGATTAGGAAACCAAAATACTCACTGTACTCCCCCATCACAGCCTACCTCAAACATAAGCATTCTACCTTAGCAGATGGGGACATCCACCCCAACCCAGGGCCCTTAACCACTTCATCTGATGAAGCAACCACTTTACTAAACTCTTCCCTTCCACTACCAACCTCTAATCCAAATACTTTACTCATAGGTCACCTTAATATACGAAGCATCAATAACAAAATCACCCATCTCCACTCCCTTCTTCAACATCACTCCTTTGATATTCTCTGTTTAACTGAAACCTGGTTGAAACCCTTTACTAAAGACAATGTAATCCTACCTCCAGGCTATAACATCCTAAGACTTGACCGCAAAACTAAAAAAGGCGGAGGAGTTGCAATTCTATTCAAAACAGAACTTAATGTAACATTAATACCCTATGATAACCCAGACAGTAATAAGACTGAACTTCTCATCTCAAAGCTGCAACTAAACCCTAAAAAATCCATCTATATTATCTGTATATATCTACCTCCTGGAAATAATTCCACCACTATAGAAAATATCCTAAGTTGGCTCTCCACCTCCTATCCTCAAGAAACCATAATTCTTGGTGACCTCAACCTGGACTGGTCCTCTTTAACTACTAATAACCCAGCTTCCCATATCAACCTCTCTGGCTTCAGTCAAATAATAAACACCTATATCAACCTCTCTGGCTTCAGTCAAATAATAAACACCTCTACCAGGATTAATAAATCTAACAACAAAGGAAGTACTCTAGATTGGATACTTATTAACAAACCTCAACTTAAATATCAGTCTGGAACAGTACCTGATGACTTTAGTGATCACAATCTAACCTTTATTATTAGGCAAAGAAATGCCTCTAACAATACACCTATCTATAGGATCTTACGCAATCTCAAATGTTTCAACCCTACTCAATTTAGAACTGAACTAAAGGCCTGCAATTGGAACCCACTAAAGACACTTCCCCTTGAAGAAGCTGTGCTTTTCTTCAACACCACCTTCCTAACTATTCTTGATAATCATGCACCATCACGCTCCATCCGAATTAAATCTAAACCTGCCCCCTGGCTATCTAAAGACACAAGACAAAAAATGATTCTTAGAAACAAAGCATGGAAAAAATGGCGAGCTAGCAAATCTAGCGTAGACCAACAGACCTTTAGACACCTAAGAAACTCTACCAAAAAAGCCATTTTCTCTGATAAAAGAAGTTATTATAGTAATCTCCAACAAGCTAACCACAACAACCCTCAAAAATTCTGGTCAACCCTTAACAGGCTTCTACACCCTGGACAGACTACCACTCCTTCCCCTACCGGATCTGAAAAGAATTCCACCCTTGATACTGCCAACACTTTCAACTCTTTCTTTATTGATACTATTAACTCTTTGGCCTCACACCTCTCTAGTGACAACACAAGTATCCCCGATCCTGCCACCTCCAAACTACCAGCCTTTAGGCTACAACCCATCTCCACTGCCATTATACAAAAATGTATTCACAAACTCAAACCATGCACCCCCTCAGCAGACCAACTCCCATCTGAATTCCTTCAAAAATCAGCATGAAATTGCCTACCCCATATCTATTCTTATTAACAGAACCATAAATGAAGAAACCATACCTGACATCTGGAAAATCTCTCACATCATACCCTTACACAAAGGAGGTAACTCCTATGAATACTCTAATTATAGGCCCATTGCTCTCTTGTCCCCACTAGCAAAAATCATGGAAAAATGTGTCCATTATCAGTTAATGGACCACCTAATAAAAAATAACATTCTCACTCCCTGTCAACATGGCTTTAGGCCTTATCATAGCACAACCACTGCTCTCCTCACCTTTACAGACCTTATTAACAAGAACCAAAATAATTGTACCCTGTCTTCAGCTCTCTTCATTGACCTATCTAAAGCCTTCGATATGGTCAACCACTCTATTCTCTTAAAAATTCTTGAATCTCTCTCCTTAGAATCTAAGACTGTCCAATGGTTTTGTTCCTATCTTACAAACAGGAAACAAGCTGTTCTCTGGGATAATAAACTCTCATCCCTTCTCCCAATTTCACTCGGGGTCCCCCAAGGCTCCATTCTTGGACCACTTCTTTTCTCCCTCTTTATTAATGACTTACAAACAGCTATCCCCCAGGCTACTTGTATACAATATGCGGATGATTCCACATTAATTTGCTCTGCTAAATCCATCTCTGAACTTCAAACTATTACTCAAGCTGTTTTCTCTAAAGTTGAAACTTGGTTCTCAAAACGCTGCTTACTCCTAAACGCTAAAAAAACCAAACTCCTACTCTTTAAGCCCAGTATTAGACTCTATTAGACTTTACTATCCTATCTAACAATGGAACCATTATATCACCTGACCCCGATACCAAACTGCTAGGTGTCACGATTGACAACAACCTTACCTTTGATTGTCATATCAACAATACCATTAAATCTGTAAACAGGAAACTTGGCTCTCTTTATAGAATTAAAACTTTCTTAACCTCCCAAGCCAAAGCTACTCTTGCCCACTCTCATCTTATCTCGACTCTTCTCTATGCCTCACCAATCTATACGAACCTTAAGAAAAATAATCTCTCAAAATTATGTTCCACGTACAATAATATAGCTAGATTTGTCACTGGTCAACCCTTCAGAACTCACCACTGTCTGAATCTGCAGCAACTTAACTGGCTTGAATTGTCTAACATGCTGCTACAGTCTCAACTGACATTTGTCCAAAAAGCATTCTACCAACCTCAAAACACACCTATACTCTCTAACCTCATAACCCCTACTCTAATCTGAACTCCCTCCGTTCATCATGTAAGCTGCTAGTTACCTTAACCAAATCCAATAACCTAGCAGGTGATTCCCTTTTCTCTAACACTATTGGAAAACACTGGAATCAATTACCTACTGAACTTACTTCCATTGCATCTACTGTTCTGTTTAAACAAAAACTTAGAATTTACCTTAAAAGCCACTGGATGTGTCCCTGCTCTAATCCTGACTAAAGTAATTTGCTCCATCTAATCCATCTCTCTCTCCCTACTTTTCTTTCCATCCTGCTTCCTCTCTTTTTCTTTCTATCTCTACCTCTGTGAAGTCCTCCTCTTCATCTATCCTCCTTATGGCTACAAATCTCTTCCACACTAGTATTTCTCTTTATTCTTCCTCTCTCATTTTTCGCTGCTTCTCTCTCCTTGATCTTTGAGCTCTCTTCTTGGTATTAAAACATGTTAGTTTATTCATCTGGATGTTACTTTTTCCCTAGATTGTCAACTTCTTCTTCTTTCTTTTGACAACTTTCTGTCATTTCTCTTGCCCTGCTCTTACCCTTACTATTCTTGTTTTTAGAAATAGGTAATAATGTGTATTATGATTTATTTTTTGTGCTTAAAATGTATTTCCTTTTTTAAATGTGGAGCTTTTCTCCCCGGGCCTCTGCTGAAAATGGAAATATATCCAGTTGGACTAGCCCGGTCAACAAATGTAAAATAAAAAATAAAATAAAATAAATTTTTGTTCTATGTTTCATGATTTTTAGATTTTAAGATGATGATTAGGGTTTGTATGAGGTCTATTTGACTTCTTTTTCCTCGTACTTTTGAAGTTTCAGCTAGTTTCACCTCAGGGACTGGTAGTACAACTGATTTTTGTTCTGTGTTTCATGATTTTTAGATTTTAAGATGATGATTAGGGTTTGTATGAGGTCGGTCTGACTGCTTTTTTGCTCGTACTTTTGAAGTTTCAGCTAGTTTCACCTCGGGGACTGGTAGTACAACTGATTTTTGTTCTATGTTTCATGATTTTTTTCCCTGTGGGTAATGCTCAAATTACATTGAGTACAAATTGCTAACAACCAATCAGTACTAATATTTTCCTGTCTTAATTAATTTAAACTGTGCAATAGGCAACATTTGTGTAGAGAGTGTTACTTGAGACTGACTAAAGATTTATTCTGATAATGTTCAAAATTTTGGTAGGAAATGGTATTTTTAAATTACATCTGTATATCTTTCTTTCCCTTTTAATGGGGAAAGAGCTTTTAGGTGCCACCACTGAAGAGTATGGAAGTGTGGACCTTAAGTGGTTTATATTTTATGTATTAAATAATAATTGAACAGCAATTAGGGCTGTTTATGGAGTAATGACTGTTGTAGATTGGCAAAACTCTTGGAGAGGTAAAGACAAGAAAACAAATATATGGAAGAGACTGTACAAGCAAAATAATTTAAATATTGTAGGGCATTCTTAACTCTATGCATTACCATTATTTGATTTCCTTTAAAAATTAAATATTTTTTAAAAGTTGAAAGTGACATTGAGCTATTATTAGGAGAGATTAATGTAAAATCTAACATATTTCTTTGTTTCCCAGGAAAGTCCGACTAGGACAGACCTCATTTTCAGTAGAGGTATGGGGAAAAATACTCCAGATGCAGGAGTATAGAATATGGGAAGAAACCGGAGCACTTGGAAGAAGCCCATGCAAATGCAGGGAGGTCATGTATGGAAGGCACCCTAGCTGAGAATAGAACCAGAGAATCTTTTGCTGTAAGATGACAACGCTAACCACTGCGACACCCATATAACCCTGCAAGACCTGACTTGAAACTTTTAGAACAATGTTACATCTTATGCATAAACTTTGATATTAATAAATAAATTGAAGATTGTTTGAGTGATTGTTAATTCTAGTACTTAATGAATTTAGAATGACATTGTTTCTGGCTTTTAATGGAAAAGCAAGAAGGGCTTGTACTGATTTCAATGCCACCTGAAAGTACAAAAAAAGGCAACCATAAAGATAATGGGTAGTATAGCAAATTGGTATATGTGCCAGTGCAGAGGTTGTTTCTTGGTGTCCTTAGGATGAAGCGAAAGGCTAAATTATTAGAGCTTCATCAGCAAAATATGGGGAGCCTGTGGAAGTATTAACATAAATGGGACAATAATAAAGGCCAGTTACACCAAGAGACTTCTGGCTATTGGTGGTAGGATAATACACTGATGTGACACCAAGTAATGAAATGTAGAGTAGAAGAGCTGCAATGGTGAGGTACGCCACAGCTGGATGCAAAACTCAGAAGGGCAGGGCAATAAACAGGAGGAGACCAGACAAGAACTGATTTCATTAAAGTACATAATTAGATAACTATCCTGCTGGCACAGAGGGATAAAGCTCAATCTATGATTGAGGGGACCAAAGTTCAATTGCAGATTGAGTGTCTGATGGGAGAGGCAGGTAGGGTAGACATTGCTATCCTGGAGGGATGGGGCCATGCCAGAATTTTCTTTTCTAGGGCTGTGATGGAGGACAGAGCTCAAGGAGATGACACCAGCCTATAGGAGGCAGGACAACAGAGTAGGCATGGCTACCTACAATCCCAGGAATGGAACATATGCTCAACCTACTCTCCATTGCCCACCCAGCTTGATGATCTTCAGCAACTTACATCACAAAAAAAGTAATACAGGCTGCAGTATCATGATCCCTGCCTGATTCATCTTGCTCCATTTGCATGGTATACCTTGCAGCCAGTTAACTTGAAATGCAGGGAGGGGACTCTGTGAACAAGTCTTCTCCTGCTAAGGAGGCCCTCCCAGTGCAGGTTACTTTAAGGCTGACAGAGTAGGGTCTTGTGGAGGACTACAAGGGCAGTAAGAGCCTAAATTCAGTAACAATGGCCAAATTCATAAAAAAGTAATGAATTAGCTAGATGTTACATGGGGACTGTCCTTTTCTTTTACAAAAATAATCTGTATAATAGTAATAAATATCCTACCAGGTAACAATATACCAGTGTTGGAAAATATTTGATCCTGGCCATCCCAAACAATAAGCCTTGAAACAATAATCTTAGGAGATAAATACAGATTGGCAAACCATAGCTTCCGACTCCCCACAAATAGTATAAATCTTTTAGTTATGTACTCACCATAACTTCAGATGTTTGGGATCCATCTCGCCTACATTCTGTACTGATGGGTTCGGAGCCGATCCCTCGGCTCCGACTCGGCACGCTTATGCTATAGAGCGAGGCCTCTTATTGGCTGAGCTATCTTTATCCCAGGATGCACCACCACTAATCCCCCAGATCTTGTTTGTCCGCATTCATGCACACATGCACAATTTGATTATATAACATTGTTAGATGTTTCAAGATGAAACAACAGGATTCGGACCTTCTGATATCCTCTGATCTCCAAGGAAGGGGGAAGGAGGGTGGGTTATTAGGAATGTAGGCGAGATGGATCCCAAACATCTGAAGTTATGGTGAGTACATAACTAAAAGATGTTATGTGATCCTATCTCGCCTACATTCTGTACTGATGGGACAGCGTCCCTAGCACCTAAATCCCGGGTGGCTCACTGGAAAACACTCCTGAGCACTGTGGAACCAAATGAAGCTCGTCCTCTAGATGCCACATCTAATTTGTAGTGGGAAATGAAGGTGTGCGGGGAAGACCATGTAGCCGCAGCACAAATGTCACTAATAGCAAGCTTAGAATGAAAAGCTATCGAAGTAGCCATAGCCCTTGTAGAATGAGCCTTAACAGAGGTGGTAAGCTCTTTGTTAGAATAAAAATAAGCTTGAGTAATACAGTCCCTGATCTACTTGGCAATAGTGACCTTTGTGACAGCGTTGCCCAATTTGTTATCTGCAAAGGATACAAACAACTGATCTGTTTTCCTTGTTTGTTTGGTCCTGTCTAAATAAAAACGTAACTGTCTGTGGACATCTAGTGTGTGGAATATGAACTCCGCTTTGTTAGAGTATTTTGGGAAAAAAACTGGAAGCTCTAACGATTGTTGTAAGCAGAAAGTTGAACAAACTTTAGGGACAAAGGAAGGATTTGGTCTGAGGGATACTCTGTCTTTATGAAAAACCAAGTACGGGGGTTTTACTGACAAAGCTTGAAGCTCTGAAACTCTTCTGGCAGAAGTAATCGCCACCAGAAAAGCTGTCTTCCATGATAGAAACTTAAAATCACATGTAGCTGCCAGTTCAAAGGGGAAAGAAGTCAAGGCGCGTAACACTATATCGAGATCCCATGGAGGTGCAGGATGAGAAATCGGAGGTCTTCATAGAGCAGCACCTTTCAAGAAGGTCTTACACAATCTGTTGCTCATTAAAGGTGGGTCTATGGATTAGTGAAAATTAGAAATTGCTGCCAATTGTACCTTAATGGGAGAAACTGAAGAGCCTTGATTGAAAAGAGAAGTCAGAAATTTTAGTACTTCTGCCAGGGGAATAGAAATGGGGTCCAGGCCCCGGAGTTGAGCCCAAATAGCAAATCTTTTCCATTTGCTAGAATACAGTTTCTTTGTAGCAGACTTATGGGCCGAAGATAATATGTGTACAACATCTGGATCCAATGTATGGCTCCTGACTATCGTCGGAAGAGGAGGAGCCAAGCCGTCAATTTTAAGGCGTGTAGGGACTGGTGGAACAGACCCGACTGATGAACCAGTAGGTCTGGGATCTGATCCAGGAACCATGGACCTTCCAGGGCATGTTTCCGAAGATAGGGGAACCACACTTGACAAGGCCAGTAAGGAGCAATTAAGATCATTTTGCTCCCCAAGAGAGTTGCCTTTTGAATCACTCTGGGAAGGAGAAGAACTGGAGGGAAGGCATAAAGCAAGCCGGTGGGCCAAGGATGGACTAAAGCGTCCATGGGGCTCTTCCCCGGAGCCGGGGTCAGGGAGAAGAATTCTTTGCACTTCGCATTCAAAGGAGTCACGAAGAGGTCGCAACACGGAACTCCCCATTCGCTGAAAATCTGATTTACAACTGTCATATTCAGAGACCATTCGTGAGGAGAGAGGATGGTCCTGCTCAATCTGTCGGCTATCACATTGGACTTGCCCGGTATATGAGTAGCCACTAGGAAGCGTTTGGTCGAGACTGCCCATTCCCAAACTCTCATTGCTTCTCTGCAAAGAGGATAGGATCTGGTCCCTCCCTGTTTGTTCAGGTACCAAACAACTGACATGTTGTCTGAGTGAACAGCAATTACGCCGTGAGGGAGATAATCGTGAAGGGCTTGAAGGGATAGAAGTACTGCCCTCATTTCCAAGATGTTGATATGAAGCAAAGTCTCTTCCAGATGCCATTTGCCTTGGACTGACCTGCCCAGGGAATGCCCCCCCCCCCCCGTCTGGGAGGCGTCCGTGGTCAAAGTGGCCGCCGGAGGAGGAAGAACAAAGGGTCGTTCCTGATTCAGGTTGGAGGGCACTAGCCACCAGCAAAGGTCCCGTCTGCAAGATTCCGTGATCCATACAAGGTGAGTGAGGGGAAGTTCCTGAAAGGACCACTGAGCTGAGAGAAGCCACTGGAGAATTCTCATGTGCAACCTTGCCAAGGGGACTAGAAGAACTGTGGCGGACATGGATCCCAATAGCTGCAGAACCATTCTGGCTGGGGCTTTGGATCTGGGAAGTAAGGCTTGAACTTGAGCCTGTATGGTTTGTATCCTGTCTGTAGGTAGATAGACCCGCATTTGTTTTGAGTCTATCTCTACCCCTATGAATCTTATTCGTTGAGATGGCAGCAACACAGACTTTGGCCAATTGAAGGTGATTCCAAGGGAATTGCCCAGTGATATAGTGGCTTGTAGGCTCCGCAGAAGTAGATGCTTGGAGGTGGCAGTTAGGAGCCAGTCGTCTAGATACGGAAACACCTGGAATCCTAGACTTCTCAGGTGAGCAGTCACGACTGCCAAACACTTGGTGAACACCCTGGGGGCTGTGGTGAGACCAAAGGGCAGCGCACGGAACTGAAAATGACTGCCTCCTAGGCTGAAGCGCAGATGTCTCCTGGACGCTTGATGTACCATGATATGATAATAGGCGTCCTTGAGCTCTATGGAGCACATCCAAACACCTTTCTCCAGCAATGGGAGAATGGTTTGTAGGGTGGCCATTCGGAACTTGGACTTTCTGACTGAACGGTTTAGGATGCTGAGGTCCAAAATGGGCCTCAAGTCCCCGGTCTTTTTTGGCACCAAAAAGAATCTTGATTAAGTCCCTAATCCGATCTGGTCTGCGGGGACCGGTTGGACGACTCCTTTTTGCAGCAGCTTTGAAACTTCTGAGGCTGTGGTATCCCGTTGACTGGGTGGCGGGTCCGGGATTTTTTTGGACTGGGGGGGGGTGAGAGAATGGGATGGAGTAACCTCCGGCGATAATCCAAAGCACCCATCGGTACTGAGTGATACCTTCCCAGGCCTTTAGGTGCTTCGAGAAACGACCCCCGACTGGCTCCGGAGCAGCACAGCCGGGCAATCCCTCAGGGACTATGAAAGGCTGAAGAGCCACGAAAGGACTCGTGGTCTCCAGTGTTGCGAGGGCCTCTGCCGCCTCTGGGACGGTGTCTTCCGGATGAATTTCCCCCTCCTCTGCCTCTGGAAGGGGAACCCTCCTGCTGAGAGGGGTAAGGCTTCTGAGATCTACGGAACCACATTTTCCCTCCTCTTTTAGCCTTGGGATAAGGCCGAAAGGGAGTGGAAAATTGTGCCCCTACGGCAGTCAGAGTCTTACCCTCCTGTTCACAGCGGGTTAGTGTGTCCTTTACCTTGGGTCCAAACAGGGAGGACCCATCAAAGGGGGCGTCGGCAAATGAAGACTTAAAGGCCTCCGCAAAATGACACAGACGGAGCCAGGCTTGTCTCTGTAGAGCAATGCCTGTACCCGCCGCTCTACTCGCCCCTTCGGCCGCATAAGAAATGAGCCTCATGGACGAGTTCGAAATGGACGACATTGTAGCCAGCTGAGAGCCAACCGTCTGGGCCAGCTCCTCAGGCAGGTTACCCAAGAGGGTATTGGATAGCTCCTTAATCAGATCCCTCTGAAATCTGGTAAAGTGCGTAAGGTAGTTCAAGGACCTCAGTGTAAAGGCCGCTGAACTGCGGGTGCGCTTTCCGTACCGATCCATGCTCCTAGACTCCTTATTAGGAGGATGGACGGACGTAGAAGCCTCTGCTACATCTTGCTGGGTAGCAGATGCCACCACCAAAGCATCTACAGCCACACCTTTGGTTAGGAACTATCAGGGGGTGCAGAGAGAAATTTGTTTGGGCGAGCAGGCACCGGTTCCACAGAGTCTGGGTGTTCCCACGCCCTTCGACAGATCAAATCCAAGAGCTCGTCGAAGGGCAGAGACACCCAGGAGGCGGAGGGCTGAGCCACGAAGGCCTTCAGGAACACCGACTCATCAGCAGAGGGAGGTTTGGACTGCCAGCCGCCTCGTTGTTTTAGGGCTTCCAGGATGTCTGCAAAGGAGACATCATCCGAGGACGACTTAGGGGACCCCTCTGCGTCATCGAGATCAGTGTCGGATGTCAGAGACTCATCAGGGGAGTCAACGTGCTTCCTCTTGCACGATCTTTTCCTGGGGGGTTCTTCCGAAGAGGCTTCAGAAGGACCTCCAGGAGGGGGAGAAACCCCAGCGGGGGTAACCTGAGGCCCGGGGGGCTCCGCTGTCTAAAGACAGGGGGACTACCAACGACCCAGTTTCAGTATGCAGGGAAGGAGCTGGGGAAACCGTGGAGGTAGCCAAGGAAGATTTGGCTAATGCACTCCTCATAGCCCTGAAGGCGGGACCACCAGAATCCTGGGAGGGTCCCACCTCCGTGGCCACGACAGTGGACGGCACTCCCGCCGCCGACGCACCAAGAAGGAGACTTGGGACTGAAAGCATCAATCCCGAAGCCTCCCCCCCAGGGCCGAAGGAAGAAGTCCGTGCACTGAACTCCGACCCAAGAGCCGGAGTTGGAGCAAGGGTCGGGCCCGACCCTAACACCTCCACAGGTTCCACCAGCACCTGCTCCAACGGTGCCGAAGCTGTTGGAGGAGGAATCACAGAATGGGAGTGGACCATCGGCTCCGAAGCCAAATGGGCTGGGGTCGAAACTAGCTTTTGGAACACCGGAGACTGGAAGAGTCGAAGGAGCACCCTGTCGATGTCCGAATCAGACATCTTGGATGATCTAGAGGATACCGATCGGGCCCGAACCGATTTCTCCATCGGCTCCGAAAGGACTCAACAACTATCGACTCCGAGGAAGGTTTCAAGGAAATTTCCCTCGGTGCCGATAAGGACTTCGGCTCCGAGGGGGAAGAGTCTGAGCCGGTAACCTTGATCGGCTCCAATATCAGTGGAGCCGATGAGGGTGACCCGCCTCTCGATGCCCCAGACCTCGGCTCCGAAACCAGAGGGGTCGAGGCTGGAGGCATCGAGGCAGACCGTTCCGACCTCGGCTCCGAAGTCCGTGGAGCCGATGGAGAAGTCTGCTTAGATTTTTTAGCGGTCGGTTCCGACTGACTGGTCGGAGCCGACGCTTTCTTCTTTTTAGAAGGAGACGGAGAGGAAGATGAAGCCTCCTCGAAGGAAGGCTTGATTAATCCCTTGAGGATTAATTTGTTTTTCCTCTCCTGGAGGACTCTAGAAGAGAACGCGTGGCACACACTACACGACTCTTGTAAGTGCTTAGCACCTAAGCAATAGACGCATGAGGCGTGGTCGTCCGTTATGGACATTTTAAAACCACACCTTGTGCATTTCTTAAACCCGGAGGGTTTGTGTTCTTTAGACATAACTGCTTTGCCAAAGAACCAATATAAGTGAAAACAACACTAAACTTTTAGTTAAAGGAAAGTTCAATACAACAACTTTAACAAATATTATATATTTTTTTTATTTTTTTTTTTACACTAACAGTAAACAGACAAAAAAGAGTGAAAGATAGAAAGAGAGTCAAGACCCTCTAACTTAAACGGGTACTTGACCCAAGAAAGATACACAAGCAGCAAAGTAACAGGGGAAGGCCCCTCTAACTAAAACGGGAAACCTTCCCTGACTAAAAAATTCACGAATTTACCAACAGAAATTCACCAAACACACTAATATAACAACAATAGCTGTTAAAACAGCTTTTGGGTTCAAAGTAAGGAAATTTGTGACAGGAAAAAGCCTAATAAATAGTACTTAGCCCAGCCAATGTTGAGACCACGTCTAAGCTTGTTAGCGGCAAACGAGATCTGGGGGATTAGTGGTGGTGCATCCTGGGATAAAGATAGCTCAGCCAATAAGAGGCCTCGCTCTATAGCATAAGCGTGCCAAGTCGGAGCCGAGGGATCGGCTCCGAACCCATCAGTACAGAATGTAGGCGAGATAGGATCACATAACATCTGTATGTTTTTTTCCTCCGCTTATCAATGCTCCAACAAGATACAACAAAGATCTTACCTGCCAATCCACCTTAGACTGGATTTTAGTATCCCACCCTGCAAATTACCCCTCTTCTGGTACACTGTCTAGCTCCGAGTGATCATCTACCAGCTTATTCCCTTAGAACAAACTCCCAACAACTAAGAGTACACACTATAAAATCAGTTAGGAACTCAACTAATTTTTGTCAGCATAAATTCAACAATCTCCTACAGGATATAGACTGGACACCCCTTAAACAAGTACCCCTTAATGATGCTGTGCTCTACTTTAATAACACCTTCCTTCACATCCTTAATACCCCAGCTCCCATTCGTATGAAAAAAATCAAAAAGAACTCAGCACCACGGCTCTCTAAGGAATGTAAACACCTGATGAAGCACCATGGCTCTCTAAGGAATGTAAACACCTGATGAAGCAAAAGAACCTAGCCTGGTCAACCTGGAAACAGAACAAAAATGAACAAAATCATGGTAATTTGAAAATACTATGTAACAAAGTGACAAAACTAATCAACAGAGATAAGAAGTCATATTATTCCCAGCTTCAACTCCAGCATAAAATCAACCCCAGTAAATTTTGGTACTCCATATCTTCTCTACTTATTCCTGGAAGAAATGGAGAACACACCCTATCACCTGATACCCCTCCATCACAAATAGCCAAAAACTTTAACAAGCACTTCATAAAATCAATTTTGGACCTAGCTAACACCCCTAATGCTGGACTCCCCACCCTTCAACCAACTCAGACACCAACCACAGGCCATCAGCTTCTTCTAACCCTGTCAATACTAACCCCCTACTCAACAAAATGTCATACAAACCCCATTCTCATTTCAGCCCATACCCACTGACACCATCAAGAAACTGCTACAAAAACTAAAACCTTGCTCTACCTCAGCTGATAATCTCTCCCCATACTACCTCAAACTGGCTGCTAACGCAGTCGCCTATCCAACCAATATCCTAATAAATAGGTATTTATCTGAATCAGAAGTATCCACCATATGGAAACAATCTCACATCACCCCCATCCACAAAGGAAGCAAGTCTTTTGATCCATCCAGTTTCCATCCTATATCCATCTCTTCACTCATATCCAAAATTCTCACGAGAGGTATCCATCAGGAGGTAATGCAATATCTATTGCAAAACAATCTTTTAACCAAAACTGAACATGGCTTCTGACCTAGCACAGCATGGCTACAGCCCTATTATCTTTTACAGACACCATGAACAAGGCCAGAGATGCAGGATGATATACAGCCTCAGTATTCCTTGATCTCTCCAAGGCCTTTGACATAGTGTCGCACCCTTTACTTTTGAACACACTGTCTAACTTAGGCTTCTTACATAACACAGTAAAATGGTTTCAGAGCTACCTCAAGGATTGTAAACAAGTAATGAAATGGTCCAATGAATTCTCACCCTTTCTCCACAACCCTACTGGTGTCCCCCAAGGCTCCATCCTAGGATGCTTACTCTAACATTTTCACAAATAACCTTCACACTGCCTCTCACCTTGGGACCCTTTTTCAATATGCTGATGATTCCACCATAATCTGCACTGCTCAATCACTACCAGAACTACTTTCAAAAACAACAGTCCTTTACTGCAGTCGAACCCTGGCTAAGAAATGCCCATTTCTTTCTTAATCCAAGGAAGACAAAACTAGCACTCTTTCATCCCAAAAACAACTTCCCTGTCACTGATCATTTCAACATCCTTGCATCTGACAATACTGTCATAGAAACATCATAGGAAACCAAACTTCTAGGTGTTATCATTGACAATAAACTTTAATATGACCTCCATATACAGCAAAATACAAAGAAAAACTCATCAAAAACTAGAACTCTTATATAGAAACAAACATTTCTTTACTGCAGCAACCAAAACTATCCTTGCAAAAAAACATTTTTACTTCCCTCCCTTCTTTATGGTGCCCCTATGTTAACTAATTTACAAAATTCTACACTAAGCAAGTTGGAACAGTGCTACAACAAAGTTTGCCACAAACTCTAAATATCACACACATCACTGTAAACCACTCCTAGAATTAAACTTGACTTGAACTTCACAACAAACTTGCCTTTATTCAACTATCCATTCCTACGATCCCTACGATCAGAAGACAAATCGCTTGGCTATCTCAAAACCCACAAGAAAACCTGGTCACTCTCTGTATTCATACTCTGTCTCTCTACTTTGGAATTCACTACCTCTAGCTACCAGGTCTATGCCTGGCCTAACCCATTTCAAAGCCTCTTTAAAAAAATCATCTCATAAATACATGGCTCTGCTCCTGCATAAAGTCTGCCTAATGCTCAGGTCTTCCTCTTCTGTCACATTTCAATCCCTCACAGACTGCAAGTATCCTAAAACTCTTCTAACTCCTTCTCTGCTTCTATACCATATCCTTAAAGGGACAATCCCAGTGTTTAAAATTCGGGTACAAGATACAGCACAGCAATGTAATGCCCACTCTAATGCGTCATTCAAATTCCCTCCCTCAGTGTCAATTTTCTAGCAAACTTCCTGTACACCTTCTGTTCTAATGCTGCTTTGGCTCGTGATCCCAAATGCGCTTTATCTTTGTGTTGCTATCGTACTGCTATTGCACTTATGGCTTGGCTGAATCTATATACATTCCTGCATCTTTTTTCAAAGTGTCCCTGCGCAGATAATACATTTTCTGAGAATCTCCGTTGCTTTTTTTAAAGCTGTCTCGCTATGTTAAACTCATTTAACATAGCGAGACAGTGTGAAGCAAC
Organism: Protopterus annectens; assembly: GCF_019279795.1. Classification (NCBI taxonomy): domain Eukaryota; kingdom Metazoa; phylum Chordata; order Ceratodontiformes; family Protopteridae; genus Protopterus; species Protopterus annectens. The sequence goes on along the minus strand of NC_056747.1, from coordinate 9,975,833 downwards.
GAAGATCTTGCGTTCTCCATTGCTGTAAAAAAAGAGTTATAGTAATGGAAAACGTCCGGCCCACCGGACCTTTTTCCATTACTATAACTCTGATTTACAACGTGCACGCTGACCAATCAGCGTGCACATTTTTGAATATTAATGGGGGATCATTGTATAATGTGCATTATAAAATATTTATGATAATTGTACAGATTAGGTTAACAATATTTTGTGGAGGGTATTTTGAGATGGTGGTTTTGGTGTGAAGGGTAGAGACAGCTGGGAATTATTGGACGATATATTAAACATGGATTGGACAGCACAGTGGTGTAGCGGTTGCATTGTCAACTCACAGCAGGAGGTTCTCTGGTTCAGTTCGTGGCTGGGGTGCCTTCTGTGTGGAGTCTGCATGTCCTCCCTGCTTTCGTGTGGGTTTCCTTCAGGTGCTCTGGTTTCCTTCCACATTACAAAGACATGCGATTGGAGCATTTCTCACCAGGCCCCTGATGAAAATTGGCTCATTCCAAGTTGAACTTTCCCGGTAAACAAAAGTTAATTAAATAAGGAAGTTTGATGGTGAAACCTATTAGTAAAGCATTTGATTGTTTAGAGCAGGATCATTTGTGGAGTATTTTATAAGAATATGGTAGAAGATGAGGTTAGTAAATGTGATAAAGTCAGTTTATAGGAATACCACTGTGAAAGTTGCAGTAAGTGGCTATTTAAGTTAAACTGTTGCGATGGAGAGAAGGGTGACGCAAGGATGCCCTCTGAATGAAGTGTTAGATGGAGAGAAGGGTGAGGCAAGGATGCCCTCTGAATGAAGTGTTAGATGGAGAGAAGGGTGACGCAAGGATGCCCTCTGAATGAAGTGTTAGATGGAGAGAAGGGTGAGGCAAGGATGCCCTCTGAATGAAGTGTTAGATGGAGAGAAGGGTGACGCAAGGATGCCCTCTGAATGAAGTGTTATTTGCATTAATAATGAATGCAGTGGGACTAAAACTGCAGATTGCGTGGACAAGAGCAAGGTATCTAATGAAAGGAGGAATTTGTGTTCTACACTGCATTACTTATGCAGATGATATTGTGGTGATTGCTAAGAACAAATTGTGGATGAGGGGTATGTTGAAAGGTGCTGGTGAAATAGAAAGTAGGTTTGAAACTGAATATAGAGTTGTGGGCTAGAAAAATAATGTTCAATACAGAGGGTTGTGTTCAGTTAAAATAATTTGTTGGGTACCAAGTTTGGGAAAAGTGAGGCTATTGAAGAACAATGGAATGGGGTGATAGGGAAAATAAGAAAAAACTGGAAGAATATGGAAAAGTTTTAGGTCATCATAGAAGAAGAAAGTATCACTGATGAATTCAGTGATCTACTGAAAAATTGGATATTCAAGCAAAACATATACTTTGCCAAGTTTGTAAAAAGGAGAACTTTTGTGAGCTGTGTTTTTTGTATTGTTTTGGTGTTCTAGAGTGAACCCAGTGAATAGATAAGTGCTATATTTAAAAAAAAAGATGCAGGAGGTTTGTGGTTTATTCATCCAGTTGTGTATGCTGCATCCTTAAAATTACATATATTGAGTGTTTTTAGGAGTAAAGATAGTTTTTTATAAGAATTATGGAACACAGGCAGGATGGAGTGGGTGGAGAAGAGTGTCAGGAGTGATTTGTGACAGACGGGTACCAGTAAGAGTAAAAGGGAAGGTCTACAAGAGGGTAGTGAGACCAGCTATGTTATATGGGTTGGAGACAGTGGCACTGACAAAAAGGCAGAAGTCAGAGCTTGACGTGGCAGAGTTGAAGATGTTAAGATTTGCACTGGGTGTGATGAGGATGGACAGGATTAGGAATAAGTATATTACAGGGTCAGCCCAGGTTGGAAGGTTTGGAGACAAAGCCAGAGAGGCAAGATTACATTGGTTTGGACATGTGCTGAGGAGGGATGCTGGGTATATTGGGAAAAAGATGCTAAGGATGAAGCTGCCAGGTAACCGGAAAAGAGGAAGGCCTAAGATAAGGTTTATGGATGTGGTGAGAGAGGACATGCAGGTGGTTGGTGTGACAGAGCAACATGCAGAGGACAGGAAGAAATGGAAACAGTTGATCCGCTGTGGCGACCCCTAACAGGCGCAGCTGGAAGAAGAAGAAGAAGAAGAAGAAGAAGATGGAATCAAAATCTGGAAAATTGTGGATAAAGGGAAAGAAAACAAAAACATTTAAAAACAAAGAAATTCACGAGTATCAAATTAAAGCTACAGTGATTCAATGTTCATAGGTTCATAGGTTTATACTGGGCTATCTGCCCTAAGGCATTTATAAGCCTAGCCCAAATTTTTGTGGCTTACGCCACCCCTTATATGAAAAAATACTGTGCCCATTAGTTTGTTGTGCCTCTGTCCAGCAGTGACACAGAGATGATTCCCGGGATAAACCTACGATCTCCCATCCACAGGTCTAGATTTCTCTTGAACAGAGTCAGCGAGGTGCTCTGCCTCACATGGACCGGGATTTTATTCCACAGCATAGGGAGTCTCTGAGTGATAAATCTATCCCTCCAGCACATCCTATTTATATCTGTGCTAAGGTTTAAGTCGCTTGTTCTAGTGGTTTTGGTGGATTTGGATTTTTTGAGGTGGAGCATGTCCATTAATTCCGGGTTGGACATGGCCTTGTATGTCAGGCACATGTCACCTCTGAGCAGACGGTATGCGACTGAATAGAGCTGGAGTTTCTTCAATCTGGCAGCATATGACAAATTTTGGAGTCCCTTTATCCTTTTGGTGAGGAACTTTTGGGGTCTCTCCATTTGCTGCAGATGTCTGGTGAGATACATCCCGAATGGGGCATTGTACTCGATCATTGGTCTGATAAGTGAAGAGTACAGGGGAACAATGACCTCACTAGATCTGGATGTGAATCCCTTCATGATCAGGTGGGCAATGTAGAAGGTCTTTCTAACCACTTTAGCAATGTGAGTGTCAAAGAAAGGCCACTGTCAACCTGGGTCCCCAGGTCCCTGATAACCTCTTCTATGCTTAGTGGATTGCCACCTATATGGTAGCTTGGGGTTACCTTGTTTTTCCCGAAGGGTATGACTATACATTGTCTGGCGTTTAACTTCAGGCCATGGCTCTGGCACCAGCTATCTGTTTCCGTGAGTCCCTTCTGAAGGATATCCGTGTCCGATGCACTTTCCACTATGGCGCCCAGTTTGCAGTCGTCTGCAAACTTTGTCAGCCAAAGTCCTCCCATGCTGGCCTGTACTTCTGAGAAGTAGATGCCAAACAATATGGGCCCAAGGACCGAGCCTGTGGGACACCACTTGTGACCGGCTTGGAGTCTGACACAGCGCCAGCAACTCTAACCCTGTGGGTTCTGTCCTTAAGCCAGTTTGCAACCCATCTTGTGACATATGGGTTTACATTTAAGCTGGTAAGTTTTTCTACAATACCCGAGTGGGGTATTGTATCAAGCCTTTGCAAGGTCAAGGTAGGCTGTATGGACTGCCTTTCCTCATCAATGGCCTTGGTGACTGTTTCAAGAAGTCGACCAAGTTCAAAAGGCATGATCTTCCCTTGACAAAGCCAAACTGGGTCGGGTCCAATGTCTGCAAGTCCCCTATATCTTTGTTTATGAGCTCCATTATGATCCTCTCCATAGCTTTGCAGACTAGACTTGTTAAGCTTATGGGGCGTAATTACCAGGGTCCGTGAGGCCGCCTTTGTGGAGTGGGACCACAGTTGCCGCACGCCACTCCTTGGGCACGTATCCTGTGGTAAGGCTGAGATTAAACAGCTGCCTTATGTGCGGGTTAATTCCTCATTTAGCTCGTGTAGCACACAGCCGGGGACACCATCCGGTCCCATTGATGCTGTGTTTTTAGCTTTAGAGAGCAGCTTTCACCTGCATTTGAGATGTCCGGGAGGCTACACTCGGCTGGGATAGTTATCTCTCCTTTAGGGGAGAGGGGTGAAGTTTGCACTGAACCTGTCTGCCAGTATGTTGGCAATGTCTGTGGGTTCAGTGATTTTTGTATCATTTTGGACTAATTCTGAGCATATCTGGGAGTTTCCACCCAGGTTCCTAACATAGCTGAAAAAGGCCTTATGATTGTCCTTTGAATCCATGGCAATTTTTCTCTCAAAATTGGCCTTAGTTGATTTTATGAGTGCTCGTATTTTTTACTAATAATGATCAGGGTGACTTCCCTTTTATGGATTTTGTTCCATCATGTAATAGCTTTCTCCTCTTATTGTAAAGTTTGTTAATGGCTGGGGTCCACCAGACTGGATGTTTGCCCTTTGTGGAAAGAGTCTTGGTTTTATTTGGGATTGCCTGATCCATGCAGTCCTGGAGGTGTTCATAGAAGGCATTTGTAAGGGCTTCCGCAGCTTGGGTTGTGGTTTCCTCTGGCTCAGGGGCCTTGAAGGATACTACACCAGTCTTGAGTAGTGTGAAGTTTGCTTTAGAGAAGTTCTTCACTATGGTCTTTTGTTTGGGGTGGGGCGGGATGTGGATTTCCAGTGAGATTAGTTTATGATCAGATCTCACCAATGAGGGATATACTTCGTGTGGAGCATTTTGTCCCCATGTTTGTGACAATGAGATCTAGTATATTTTCTCCTCTCGTGGGAACAGTGACTAGCTGTTCCATGGCATTTGAATTTATGAACTCCAGGAACCGTTGGGCTAGAAAGTTAGGGCTTGAGTAATGTTCCCAGTCTATATTCGGGTAGTTGAAGTCACCCAATATGATAGTGTTTGGAGATACATTTATACCCTCCAGTGTCTTCAGGAAGGCTGTGTGGGGTTCCTGAGTTTGAGAGGGTGGCCTGTAGCATGCTACAATTTGTAGAGCAGTTTTGCCTATGGTTAGTTGCACCTGGATGGTTTCCGAAGCTTGTGCATTGCCACCAACCTGGAGGTGTGGGTATCCTTTATGAATATGGATACACACCTCCTTTTGTGGTGTGGTCCGGGTTTGGGGCCGGAGCATGATATGAGGTAAAACCTAATAGTGCGGGGTGCTCTCAGGAGCCTTGAACCAGGTTTCAGTTACAGCACAGACATCGATGTTCTCCATACTGAGAAGGGCCTCGAGTGCGTGCATTTTGAGATTTAGACTTCTGGCATTGAGCAGCATTACCCTCAGTTTCTTCCCATTTTGTTTTCTAGGGTGGTAGGTTTAGAATTTGAGCCTTGCCTAAAAAGGCACTATGGGGTGGCAAGAGCCTTAGCCAATATCCGAATCCCAGGGTGACAGGTGCAAGCCGTCCCTTGGCAGCGTGGCTTGTCAAGCATGTCATCCCAGGCAGACAGACACTGGATCCCCTTTGAATGACACCAGACATTAAGCCAATTGTTAAAGCTGATCATCTTGTCTCTATATTGTGGCATCATTCTTGGTGAAGGAAGGATACTGCTCAGGGTTAGGGTAATACCTGCCTGGGCTACATAATCAGAGAGCTCCTCTATGTCTCTTTTCATGTAGTCCAGGGAGGTACGTCTCAGGTCGTTCACACCAGCATGGACAATGACTGTGTCATATTTGTACTTGCCGTGGAGTGACCAGAGTGCTTGTGTTATGTGGCGGATTCTAGCGCCCGATAGGCAGCTTACTGTAACCCTCTCCTTGTTCAGCCTGGTGAGTGGGACGTCAGTGTGTCTGACTATGGAGTCACCTATGACAAGTATGTTTGGTGTTGTATTTGGCCTTAAGGGCTGTGACTGCTTTGCACACTGCTTTTGTGGTTTATGTGTTGCTTGTGGGGTGTCTTGAGGTAGCAGTTGTTTGGGTGTCTGCTTTGGAGGCCTCTGCTCTTTAGGTAAATTTTTACTCAGAGCCTCCGAGTATGTCTTTGTGTGTTTATGTGTTTGATTCAGTGGAGTGGTAGCATTATGTGAGGCTGGTTTTGTGGTGTGTGTAGTTGCCTTCTCCTCCTGTCTGGTCTTGCCAGTCCTGAGTTGAGAGAGCTCAGCCTCCAGTTTGGCTAAATAGCTGCATCTCCTTAAAGTATTTGTGTTATGTGGGAGGAGGAGAGGGTTGTCTGTGTACATGAGGCAGTTATAACATTGCCTCAAGATTCCCAGATTCACCAGCTGGACCGAGAGGAGATTGACAACTGACCTTTGGACATGCTAGAATAATATTGGGAAATCCTTAATTGAAAACAAGGGCCAGTGGGGAGTGAGGGTGTAGTGCTTTTAATTTTTAGTGCTGACTTACATAATTGCTTTAGTGAGCAAGTGCCAGGTAACTTGAGTGCAATGTGTTACAAGTAACTAAATGCAAAAACGACAAACAGTAACTTTCTTTCAAGTGAAACAAGGAAATAAGTACAGTAAGCAATGCAGATATCACTAGTGATCCACAGAAGCGCTGAGAAGTTGCGTATTAGGTGGAATTAGCTTCCAGGGAAATAACAAGCAAACAAACAACAAGCATATTAGAGACATTATGTCTCAAAGATTGTTTGTTTATTTTGTAGTGAATTAAGACACAGAGCATGTCTTTTTGTATTGTAGGAGAGTTAGAGAAATGTGGGAAAAGGTTTTTGTTTCCGGTTAGAGACATTAAAGATTCTAGAAGGGGGTGGTATGAGGTGAGGCTATTGTAAGGAGGTGGTATATTGTAAAGTGAGGAAGTGATTAACACCATTAAGGGAAGGAAAAAGAGAATTGTTAATGTATTAGAGTGTCAGGACTTTTTATTGTGATTCGATGTAAATAACTTGCCAGTTAAATGGAATTTGGTTTATAAAGTTATGTCTCAAAGATTGTTTGTTTATTTTGTAGTGAATTAAGACACAGAGCATGTCTTTTTGTATTGTAGGAGAGTTAGAGAAATGTGGGAAGAGGTTTTTGTGAATTTAAGCTGAGTGATGCTAAAAGGGTTGAGGATCTAGATGTGAAAATGACAATATATAACTACAAGGAAAGGTGGTAAAATATGTAGAAAAGATGGATAAAATGTTATTTGGAGGGATGTGGAATACTTAGAATGCAAGACTTAAGGAGGTACTATATTATAAAATTTGGAGGAGATAATGTTTAAA
>NC_056747.1:9951186-9968293 GCF_019279795.1 Protopterus annectens | reverse complement strand
ATCAGAATAGAGGCTCAACCCGGGGCCTTTTATCAGGAGGAGGCTGGGATGCTCTCTCTGGATGGGTCTGTGAACCTCTAATCATGGAAATTAAATCAGCAGCCATGGACATAATTTGTATCTCTGGAGTCGGCTGAGGTAAGGATCTAGAAGTAATATGCTTCGTTTTGCTGGCTGCCTTAGCCCTAGTGTAGGCCTTAATAGACATGGCCATAGGAGGCCTGGCAGCTCCACGTGATGGAGTGACCTTGTCTACAGCAATGGTCTCGGGCATCTCCTCGGTTTCGGTATCCGGAGGAAAATCTATAACTGGCGTCGGAGTAATGTCTGGAATCGGAGTCGTTGGTACTGCGGTGTCTTCGCTTCGGAGCGGTGGAGAGACCGTCTCAGAGGGAACCGGAGCACTCGCGCTAGGTTTTGGCGTGGAGTCGGTGTAGGCGGGCCGAGGATGTCGGTCCCGGTCTTTTCGCTTTTGGGAGTGTGCGATGTCGGAAGATCCGACGGCATGGTATAAGCAAATTTATCGGCGAAAAGTCTTCAGCGAACTCCGCCTCGGGCGCCTGAGAGTGCGCTTGTTGAAGCGAGCACAGGCTACACAGGCCGAGACGTCGTGGTCTGGGCCCAGGCAAGGGAGGCAGTAAGAGTGGAAATCCTTATGAGGTATTTGTTTACCACAAAAAAGACAATTGTTAACTTTTTCAGTAATTTCTGACATCGGCTGAGGCAAGAAAAGGTCCCCAACGGGGTATTTAGCTTTTTTGATGACTTCGGTATCGTAGAATACAGGAGATGACCGACCGGCACTTGCGAACTGCTTCTGCTTCGGACACCGCGCGGCAAGAAAGACTGAAGAAAATGGTGTCGGCTGATGCTTATATACTCCAGCCGCTCTGACGTCGGGGAGAAGTGCGACATCAGCCGACATCGGACCCAGACTTTGGAATCCGGCTGACCGAGGGCTGCCTGAGGCAGGACAACCCCCACATGTTATGACTGCAGTTGCATTCTTGAAGGACATCTGTCTTAGCAAAGGATGTGAAAACACAGGTGGATCAAAGTTGTATTTTGCTGAGATTGCTGAAGCGTGTATTTTTATGGAAGAATATGAAAGGCCACTATGAAGCATTTCTGCCAAATATTCTAGTAACTGTGGCCTGCTTATTACTGATGCATCCTGACCCTTGTTGGCATTCCAGGTGATGAATCTCTTCCATTTGGCTGTATAAGTTTTTCTGGTGGAAGGTCTGCGTGCTTCCAGTAAGATCTCTTGAACTTTTTTGGAGAGAGAGAGATATGTGTAGAAGTCATGGAACCCTCCAAGCTGTCAACTGCAATGTTTGCAGGTTGGGATGAACAGTCCTGTAATTGTGCTGAGTCAGAAGCAGAGGCCATTGAGTCACGGGCCACGGCTTGGTGCGAGATATGCTCCTTAGTAATGGATACCAGTGCTGCCTTGGCCAGTCTGGAGCTATCAAAATACCTTTTGGTTGTTCTGCTTTGATCTTCAGTAACACCTTGGTCATTAATGGTAGAGGTGGGAATGCATAGATTGTCAGAGAATTCCAGCTGAAGGAGAGAGCATCCATTCTCCAGGCTTGAGGATGGTGTATCCTCGAACAGAACTTCTTCAGATGATGATTGAGGTGAGAGGCAAAGAGATCTATGTTCGGCCTTCCCCATGCATGGGTTATTTGTGAAAAAATGTCTGGATGCAGCATCCATTCGTGCGGGTCCAAAATGTTTCTGCTTAGACTGTCCGCCAGAACATTGTTCGTGCCTGGAACAAACTGGGATTGCCACTGTAGGTTCAGTTTCGGGGCCTTTTCCCAAAGAGTCATTGTTAGTCTGCAGAGGGGGTAAGAATGAGTGCCTCCCTGTTTATGTACCGCATGACAGTGGTGTTGTCTGTCGTTATTAGCAGCTGACCTTGCTGAAGAAATTTTCCGAAGCCTCGATTGCATGAATCACTGCCAACATCTCTTTTTGATTGATGTGCAGATGCAATTCCCGGGGAGCCCATTGCCCTTGCATGCATCTGCCCTCCATGTGCGCCCCCCATCCATGATCTGAGGCGTCTGTTGCAATGGTTTGACTTGCTTGAGGTTTGTTGAAGGACATGCCTTTGTTTAATTGACTTGCTTGTGCCCACCACAAAAATTCCTTTTGAAGACATGGAATGAGTGGAATAATTTCTTCTAAGTTGTGGCTGTGTTGAGACCATAAACATTTTAGGTAACATTGTAGTTTTCTCATGTGTAGTCTTGCCAGTGGAATCAGAAGAATGCAAGATGCCATGAAACCCAGGGCCTGCAGGATTTCCCTTGCAGTCATCTGGGTGAGCTTTGCTAGGCTTTTGAAGTAATCTGGTAATTGTTCTTGTTTTTCTTCTGTGAAAAAAAAAAAAAAACATTTGTGAGTTTGTGTCCAGTTTGGCTCCTACAAAAATTATTTGTTGGGATGGCAGTAGTCCTGATTTTTGAATGTTGACTGTGTATCCCAAAGCCTGTAGTAAGTGTATGACATAGTCCAAGTTTCTTATCAAGGCTTGCTTGCTGTCCGCTTGTATAAGGCAGTCGTCCAGGTAAGGGTATATTTGTATCCCCTGGAGTCTGCAATGTGCAATTACTGATGCCAGGCATTTCGTGAATACTCTGGGCGCAGTAGATAAGCCAAACGGCAATGCTGAGAACTGATAATGCTCTGACCCTGCAAGAAATCTGAGGTATCTTCTGCAACTGTGTCTGATTGGGACATGCAGGTATGCCTCCTTGAGGTCCAGAGTAACCAGCCAAGACCCCTTGCCCAGCATGGGAAGAAGTTGCTGTAATGTCAGCATTTTGAATTTTGGCACAATGAGAAAAGTGTTTAGAGCGGACAAGTCCAGTATAGGTCTTCATTGCTTTTCTTTTCTTGGAACAAGGAACAGTCTTGAGTAGAATCCCTGACCTTGTTCCTGAGGAGGAACCTTTTCTATTGCTTTGATCTGTAACAGGTTTGAAACTTGTATGAGTGCCTCTGCCCTTTGATTTTGTGGCAGGTTTGGCATGCCTTGTCTTTTTAGTAAGGTATGGAAGTGGAACCTGTAACCTTTGTCTATTATGTCCAGAATCCATGTGTCCTTTGTTAAAACGTGCCAATTCTTTGAAAATAAGGATAATTTTCCGCCTAAAGGTGCTTCTCTTTGAGCCTTGGTCGGCGGTGTCAAAGTCAAGTCATTGCGTTTGTCCCTGTGGAGCAGTAGGGGTCCCTGCACCACTTCTCTGATTAGTTGGTTGCCATTGGCGTCCCCTGTAGGAGCCTCGGTATTGCCCTCTACCTCGAGCACGCCTGTTTTTTCCCCTTTGGAACTTGTCAGTGTCTGGAAAGGACCAATTCTTTGAAGGCCAATTCCTGCTGAACCTCGGTGGCTGAAACTGGAGGAAATCTTTGACTGTTTGTACTGATTTAGCCTTTTCCTCAATAGATTTCAACACATCCTATGCATTAGCACCAAATAGCTTCTGTTTTTCCAGAGGTGCATCTAGGAGCTTTACTTTAACATGATCTGGCAATGCCTGTTCTTTCAACCAAGCATGTCTATGTATGATGGCCCCTGTCATAGCTGCCCCACATGAAGCTTCCAATGCATCATAACCAAACTGAAGAAAATGACTGCTAACCTGCTGAGTATTATGAACCAAATCCTGCAAGGCCTTTCTATCTAAAGGCTCAGTAGAGGCTAACTTTTTCTGCAAATCATCCATCAAGAAATCCTAAAACTAAAACATATGAAAAAGACAGTTAAGTACCCTCATGGCAAGGGTGGTTGAGGTATAAACTTTTTCGCCCCATCTCTCCAAGGACCTAGATTCCCTGTCTGCGGGCAAAGGGTTTTTGGCCGTGGAGGTGACCACTCCTTTGGGCCCCTGAGGAATAGTTTCTAGATCCACAGAGTGGGCCTTAAAGAGATGGAAAAGCTAAAGGCCTGTGCTGAGGTAACTTAAGGAAAGTACGTAGCCTTTTCCTGGAGTCAGAGAAATCCTGGCCCTGCCACTGATAATGCTCTCTCATGGAGTGGAGAATTTCCCCGAAAGAAACATCCTCTGGAGGGGAGGCAGAGGGAATGGATTCATCAGCATCAGAATCCTCGTAGGCCTGGAAGGATTCTTCCTGGGAATCTGAATGGTCTGAGTCCCCAGAAGCTTCATCTGAAGAAAGGGTATCTGTCTGCTCAACCCTAGGCCTTTTATCTGCAGGTGGCTGAGAACCTCTGTCTGGATGTGCCTGAGAGCCTCAGATTAAAGAAATTAGATCTGCAGCTAAAGTTATGATCTGTTTATCAGAAGTGGAAACCTGGGAAAAGGATTTAGGAGGGTGAGCCTGGCTGGCAGCCTTAGCACGTGTGTAGGCCTTGATGGACATAGAGACTGGAGGCCAGCTGCCCCACGTGCTGAAGTAACTTAATCCACCGGTATGGTGTCAGGTAAATCCTGGGCTACGGTTTCAGGAGGAAAATCAACAACCGGCACCGGGGAAGCCTCCGGGACCGAAGTGTGCGGTAAAGCGGTGTCGTCGATCTGGAGCGGTTGAATTACCGCCTCCGAAGAGACCGATGCACTCGCGGTAGGCTTTGGCGTGGCGTCTGTGGAAGTCGCGAGCCGAGAATGTCGGTCCCGGTCCTTCCGTTTTTTGGAAATATGTGTTGTCGGTTGTTCCGACGGCATGATAGGAGAAATTTTCCCCAAAAAGGTCATCAGCCTGAGTGTGCGCTTATTGAAGCAAGCACAGGCCGAGACGTCGTAGTCTGGGCACAGGCAGGGAAGGCAGAAAGAATGGAAGTCATTATGAGGTATTTGTTTACCACAAGACAAACAATTATTAACTTTTGCAGTTTTATCTGACATCGGCTGAGGCAAGAAAAGGTTCCCCAACGGGGTACTTAGCTTTTTGATGACTTCGGTAACTGAAAACACAGGAGCTGGCCGACCGGCACTTGCGAACTGCTTCTGCTTCGGGCACTGCGCGGCAAGAAAGACTGAAGAAGATGGCGTCGTCTGATGCTTTTATACCCCAGCCTCTCTGACGTCGGGGAAGAGGCGACAACAGCCGACGCCAGACCCAGACTTTGGAATCCGGCCGACCGAGGGGCTGCCTGAGGCAGGACAACCCATATGTCAGGACTGCAGTTGCATTCTTGAAGGACATCTGGGTTTTCTGGGTTAAGGCTCACAAGAGCACCCTAACACTACCAGGTTACACCTCATACCATGCTTTACAGCCCCAAAACATGGAACAAACTACAAAAGGAGGGTGAGTAGCAATAATTGTCAAGGATAACCACACCACCATGTTGGTAACACAACAAGAAGCAGCATGGATTATCCATTCTCAAGTAACAGTGGCTAAGACTGCCTGCCAGTTTGTAGCCTGCTACAGACTACCCTCCTAATGCCAGGAACTGCACTTGGCCTACATTGGAACACATGGAAATATCAAGCTCTCCAAACAACATTATATTGGGTGAGTGAAAATACTCAAACATAGACTGAGCATTATCCCAGCACCAACACCCTAGGCCAAAGGTTCCTAGAATCTATAAACCAACATGCTCAGGAGCAATGTACCACTCCCACAAGAGGGGTAAGCATACTGGATGTGATAATCAGAAACATGGGTACTCTATGGCCAGATGAGAAGTGTATTCCTCACTGGTAAAATCAGACCATAGAGTAATCACACTGGATATTCACAGCCGGACCACTGTCCCTGTCCAAAAAACCACAGTGAAAAACTTGTGTAAAGGAAATGTTGCACTCCTCTAAACTGATGTGGAATCCATTAAAGGCCCTGTGCCTGTGGAAAATATGGGCCACACCTCAGAACCTTTTATAAATGCATTCTATGAACACAGTCAGGAATGCATGGATTATGCAATCCCAAATAAAACCAAGGCCCAATACCATACACACAGGCATCTGGCATGCTGGACCACAGCCATTACCAAACCATGCAAGAGAATGAGTAATTCACCACATGATAGAGCAAACCCAAAAAGGGAAGTAATCTCTGATCAGTATTATGGCAATAAAATATGGCCAGTCATAAAATCCCCTAAGGCCAGCTACAACAAGTTGAATCTGTGAATCTTGGGCAAGTTACACCTGCCCCATGTACACAGACAACCCCCCCCAAGAAATACAAATATATGTGAGAAATGCAAGCATGTCTCCAAACTGGAGGCTGAGCTCACTCAACTCAGTACTGTCTAAACTAGTCAGGAGGAGAAGGTAACCACACACACCACAAACTCACTCACATAGACCTATCACAACTGCAAACCAAAAATATAAACACACAAAAACATTCCTGGAGGCTATAATTAAAAACCACCAAATCAACAGAGGCCTCCAAAGCAGGCACCCAAGAAACCACTACCCCCAAACATAGCACCTGCAACACATAGTACACAAAGTCGGTGTGCCAAACAGTCACAGCCCGTAAGGACAAACAACATGCCCGATACACTTGTAATAGGTGACTCCATAGTCAGACACACTGATGTCCTGCTCACCAGACTGAACAAGGAAAAGGGTACAGTAAGCTGCCTGTAGGCTGCTACAATCTGCCACATAACACAAGCATGCAGGTCACTCCAAAGCAAGTACAAATATGACTCAGTCATTGTCCATGCTGGTGTGAATGACCTGAGACGTACCTCCCTGGACTACATGTAAAGAGGCATAGAGGAGCTCTCCGATTATGTAGGCTAGGCCGGTATGACTCTGACCCTGATCAGCATCCTACCCCCACCAAGAATGATGCCACAGTACAAACACAGAATGATCAGCTTTAACAATTGGCACAATTACTGGTGTCATTCCAAGGGGATACAATGTGTGTCTGCTTGGGATGTCATGCTTGACAAGCCACGCTGCTTTGCCAGGGATGGCTTGCACCTGTCACCCCTGTGTGTCTGGATATTGGCTAAGGCTCTTGCCACCTCCATAGTGCCTTTTGTAGGCAAGGCTGAAAAGACAAACCCACCTCCCCAGAAAACATAAGTGGTAAAAACATGAGGGTAATGCTGCTCAATGCCAGATGTCTAAACCACAAGATGCACGCTCTCAAGGCCCTCCTCAGTATGGAGAACATTGATGTCTGTGCAGTGATGGAAACCTGCATCAAGGCTCCTGAGAGCACCCCAGCACTACCAGGTTATACCTCAAATCATGCTTTTCGGCCCCAAAACCTGGACCAAACCACAAAAGGAGGGGGAGTATCCATATTCAGCAAAGATACCCACACGTCCAGGTTACTGACAATGCACGAAGCATCAGAGACCATCCATGTGCAACTAACTGTAGGCAAAAAGTACAGTTTTGTACCTACCATAAATGTAGATGTTCGAAGATCCACATTGCTGCAGTCCTTACATATGGGGTAGTCCGCTGTCCTCGGTCGGCCCGAATACCAAAGTATAAGGCTGACGTCGGTCAAGGCGCTTAATACTGACATCAGGACGTCAGGGTACAAAAGCGCATGACCGACGTCATATCCTCTGTCTTTTCTTGCCCCAGATGTCAGAAGGCCCTAACAAGAAAGGCCAAAGCCAAAAAACAGCAAAAAATAACCAACCACCCGTGCACTAACCATATTTACAATATGTACAACACAAACCATACCACCACCTCTAACAACAGAGGGGAAGGAGGGAGGGTAAATTGGACTGCAGCAATGTGGATCTTCGAACATCTACATTTATGGTAGGTACAAAACTGTACTATGTTCTTCATCTCACATTGCTGCAGTCCTTACATATGGGTAGAATCCCAAAGCAGAGGTAAGGGAGGATGGCAAAACTATAAAGCATTAGGAGCTGCCAAAATGCCCTGTAAAATTGCAGTGGCAAATCCAGCCCTGGATTTAGAGTAAAGTGGAAGGTGGTAATGCTTAGAGAAAGTATGCACTGAACTCCAAGTAGCTGCTTCCAAAATATCTTTAGTAGCCACCCCCCTTAAAAAAGCAGTAGAAGTGGCAGTAGCCCTAGTGGAATGAGGCCTAATCCCAGCTGGAATCTCCTTACCATGATGGGAATAACAGAAAGCAATACAAAAACCAATCCACTTAGAAATAGTCTGTTTTGAAACAGGTTTGCCCTGAGAACCCAAAGCAAAAGAAACAAACAACTGCTGAGACTGCCTGAACCCTTTGGTTCTGCTCAAATAATATCGCAACTGTCTGTGTATATGCAAAGTGTGCAAAATCCTTTCCCCTTTATTTTGGGGGTTTGCATAAAAAGTAGGCAAATGAATAGTTTGGTTTAAAGCCACACTAGAAACCACTTTAGGCATAAAAGAAGGGTTAGTACGCAAAGACACCCTATCCTTGTGGAAAATTAAGAAAGGCTCAACCGCCATAAGGGCCTGTAATTCAGAAACCCTTCTCGCAGAAGTAATGGCCAACAAAAAAGCAGTCTTCCATGATAAATATTTCAACTCTGCAGATGCTGCAGGCTCAAAAGGTTGTAGAGTGAGTTTCTCCAACACAAAATTGAGATCCCAAGCAGGAGTAGGAGCTCTCGTGGGGTCTTATATTCTTTGCCCCTCTAAGGAATTGCTTAAACAAAGGCTGAGAAAATAATGGTGGGTCACAGTCATAGTGAGTAGAAATTGCTGCAGCATGAACCTTTATAGAGGAGAAGGACAAACCTTTGTCCAATAACTCAGTAAGGTATTGAAGAGCAACACTTAAATTAGGTTTAGAAACATCAAAGTCCTTTGCTGTACTCCAAAATAAAAATCTCCTCCATTTATCTGCGTAAACATTCCTTGTACTAGGCCTTCTAGCCTCCAAAATAACATTCAAAACTTGTTGTGGAAGCTGAGACCCTCCAGGGTTTAAAACAGAATATGCCAGGCTGTTAGATGTAGAGAGTGAAGTTTGACATTGAGTAAATGACTGTTCTCCTGAGACAGCAGGTGAGGAATTGAAGGCAAAGGCCATGGAGGCTCCCGTACCAGACTTCTCAGTAATGGGTACCAGTGCTGTCGAGGCCAATCTGGAGCTATTAAAATCATGTTTGGCTTGTCCTGTCTGACCTTCAGGAGTACCTTTGGGAGGAGAGGCAGAGGTGGAAAGGCATACACGTGAAGATTGCTCCAATTGAATGAGAGAGCATCCACTTTCCAAGCTGTGGGATGAAACCTTTTGTGCAAAACTTTGGCATCTGGTAATTTAGTGGAGAAGCGAACAGATCTATGTCTGGAGTTCCCCATAACACTGTCAATCTCTGAAATACATGAGGATCCAATTTCCACTCGTGGGGATCCATAATTTGTCTGCTCAACACATCTGCTAAGGAGTTCTGTGCTCCTGGCAGAAACCTTGCCTGAAGATTTAGCTGTAAACTGAGAGCAGTCTCCCACAAAATCATTGCTTGTCTGCATAGAGGATATGAATGCCCCTTGCTTGTTGATGTACCACATGACAGTTGTGTTGTCTGTTTGAATCAACACCTGCCCTGGAAGAAGTAAATCCTTGAAAGCTATCAATGCAAATTGGACTGCTAACATCTCCTTCAAGTTGATATGTAGATGTTGAAGTCTGGCAGGCCACGTGTCTTGTACCCATTTTCCATTTAGATGAGCTCCAGAAAGCTTTGTCTGAGGCATCTGTCGTAAGAATCTGACTCGCCTCTGGCCGGGTCACAGAGAGTCCCTTGTTTAGGTGACATTCCTGAGCCCACCACAAAAATTCCTTTTGAATGCAAGGTATTATCTGAATGACAGTGTCCAAATCTTGGCAGTGCTGTGTCCATACATTTTTGAGATACCATTGTAGCTTCCTCATATGCAGTTTGGCATTGGGAAGTACCAGAATACAAGATGCCATGAACCCCAAGGCTTGAAGGACTGTCCTTGCAGTCAGCCTGGACTGACGAGACAATTGGTGGAAGTAAAGAGAAAGATTCTTTTGTTTATCCGGGGTCAAAAAGGCCATCTGGGATGCTGTATTCAGTCTCACACCCAGAAAGCACATGTCCTGAGAGGGTACTAGACTGGACTTTATTTCGTTCACAGAATACCCCAGGCATCTTAACACTGCCATCACATACTGTAGATGATGAAGAAGTTCGTCCTTTCCTTGGGCCAGAATCAGGCAATCGTCCAAATAAGGATAGATTTGTATTCCTCTTAGCCTGAAGAAAGCTACCACTGGAGCCAGAACCTTCGTGAACACTCTGGGCGCAGTAGATAAGCCAAAGGGCAATGCAGAGAACTGATAATGAGAAGTCCCAGCCCGAAAACGCAGATACTTCCTGCAACTGCGCCTGATAGGAACATGAAGGTAAGCCTCCTTGAGATCCAGAGTCACCATCCAGTGATCTTTGCCCAGCAGAGGTAAAAGCTGTTGTAACGTCAACATTTTGAACTTGGGAATGTCCAGATATGTGTTGAGGATAGATAAATCCAAAATTGGTCTCCACGTGTTCCCTTTCTTTGGTACTAGAAACAGGCGAGAATAAAATCCTAGGCCCACTTCTGGCAGAGGGACCGGTTGAATGGCCCCTATTTGAAGTAGTAGAGAAATTTGTTTGTGAGCCTCTAGTCTTTGCTGAGGAGGAACGTCCGGCATGCCTTTGAAAGGAGGCAAGGTATGGAAATAAAACTTGTAACCTTGGTGTATGATATCCAATACCCATTTGTCTTGGGTAATCAACATCCAATTTTCCTTGAAGAGTGCCAACCTTCCTCCCAAAGGTGCTGCCAGGCAAGAAGGATCTGGCAGCTGAAAAAGTAGGTCATTGGGCCTGTTTACGAAAGGACTGGCCCCTGCCCTCACCCGAAGATTGTGCAGGTGAACTCACTGTTCTAGGTCTGAAAGAACTCTGAGCTCTGCCCCTACGACGACTAGATCTACCCCTAGACTGAGAATCATAAGAAGGATACGCCCACCCCTTAGCAGGCCAATTCCTACTAAACTTGGAGGCTGAACTTGCAAAAATCTTTAACAGCCTGCATAGACTTAGCCTTGTCTTCCATTTTCTTCAAGACTGACTCCACAGGTGAACCAAACAACACATCAGACTGCAAAGGAGCATCCAAAATCCTTGTCTTAACATGGTCAGATAAATTCTGATCCTTCAGCCAGGCGTGCCTGCGAAGAACTGAACCAGTGGCAGCCACCCTAGACGAGGCCTGCACAGCATCAAAACCACATTGTAATGAATGCTTACCCACCTGTTCAGAGACATGCACCAAATCTTGTAATTCTTTACACTCAATGCCTTCCACCAGAGCATCCACCTTAGACTTCAATTGAGAAAGAAGAAAGTTTTGATATTTCAACATATGAAACTGGCAATTCAAAGCCCTCATAGCTAAGGTAGAAGATGTATAGACCTTCTTTCCCCATCTATCCAAAGCTCTGGCCTCTTTATCTAGAGGAACCGGATTTTTACAACAGAGGCCTTGACACCCTTAGGTCCCTGACTAATAGTTTCTGGGTCCGCCCTAGGACTCTTATAAAGATATTTATGAGCCTCAGGCACCCTGTAATACCTATCCGGTTTAACAGGAGCAGGAGGCAGAGAATCAGGATTAAGTGAAGCCTCTGCAAACACATCTTCCACAACATCCAGAACAGGGGGTATAGCCAAGGGCCTATGCTGGGGTAAAAGCAAAATTCCTAAGCCTTTTCCGAGAATCAGAGAAGTCCTGACCTTCCCACTTAAAATGTTCCCTCATAGAATGAAGTGTCTCTGAAAAAGAAAAATCCTCTGGGGGAGAAGCAGAAGGAGTGGAATCATCTGCATCAGAATCAGAATAAGGAGAGTACTCCTGCAAGTCTTCAGCCGAAGACTCAGAAACATCCGAAGCCTGCTCCAAACTTCCCAACTCTGGCTCCACCCTAGGCCTCTTATCAGGAGGGGGCAAAGAACCTCTAATCAGAGTAATCAAATCTTCTGCCATTTTAAGCATGTGCTTCTTAGGCACAGACCCTGCTGAACTAGGAGTGACACCAACAGAAGCTAAACCTGGCCTGCCTCTGGTAGAAGCCTTGGAAACAGAAGGAGAGGGCCTAACCACCTTAGGAAGAGAGGGGAGTACAGCAACCTGAGAAGCCCCTTCAGCCTGACCTGCCTCCTGAGAGGCCACATCCTGCAAAATCAAAGTCTCCCCCTGAGACTCCAGAGAAGTCTCCGTCGGAACCACCGGCTCCACTGAAGCCTCTAAGAACCGGCGTCCGAACGGACGACTCATCTTGCCTGGGTTTAACTGTTTTGTCTTTGCGCTCAGAAGCGGGCCGGAGAGTCCGACGGCATATTATAATTGCACCGCTCTAAGACCAGCCTAGCACAATCTAACCTTCGCTAATAGTGCTTATTGAACCTAGCACAAAAGCGACACCCAACAACGTCGTGCTCAGGCCCTAAACAAGGAATACACAAGGAATGATAATCCCTATGCGGTATCTGTTTCCCACAAGAAATACAGTTGTTCACTTTTTCTGACATCCGGTAAAACACTAAGGCAAGAAAAAACCAAAATATTCCCCAACGGGGTACTTAGCCAACTTGGATTCGGTCTGAAACTCCGAACTCGAAAAATTTCAGAACACCGAACGGCACTTGCAACGCTGCTTCTGCATCGGACCATGCGGCAAAAAAGACTGAGGATATGACGTCGGTCATGCGCTTTTGTACCCTGACGTCCTGATGTCAGTATTAAGCGCCTTGACCGACGTCAGCCTTATACTTTGGTATTCGGGCCGACCGAGGACAGCGGACTACCCCATATGTAAGGACTGCAGCAATGTGAGATGAAGAACATCCGCTGTACAGTTTGTAGCATGCTAAAGACCACCCTCTCAGACCCAGGAAAGTACAGTTTTGTACCTACCATAAATGTAGATGTTCGAGTGCTAATACAGCTGCAGTCATAACAGATGGGTTCTCCTGCCGTCAGGCGGGTCCTCGGTCGGCCGAATTCCAAAGTCTAGGTCCGGCGTCGGTTTTCGTCGTTTCTTCCCTGACGTCAGTGCGACAGGGGTATAAAGGAACCAGCCGACGCCATTTTCTTCAGTTTTTCTTGCCCCAGATGTCAGGTGCCCCCAGAAGGAAGGCAATAATAAAATTGTGTGATAATGCAGTGCTATATAATCAAAATACAGTAGTTGCAAGCAAATACATCATAAATGAAAACCCCAATCAGGTTGTATGAGGATGTGTTAGCCTATATGCCTGTCCCAAGAGGGGAAGGAGGAGGAAACCTGGACTGCAGCTGTATTAGCACTCGAACATCTACATTTATGGTAGGTACAAAACTGTACTATGTTCATCGTGCATACAGCTGCAGTCATAACAGATGGGTAGAATCCCAAAGCTAAGAAAGGGGTGGTAGGCACTAGTTGGAACTAGGAGGAGCCAAAATGCCCTGCAAGACTGCAGTGGCAAAGCCTGCTCTAGATTTGGAGTATAATGGTAGGTTGTAGTGCTTGGAGAAGGTATGCACAGAACTCCAAGTGTCTGCTTCCAAAATATCCTTGGTAGGAGATTGCCATTGTTTGCCTCTATACGATCCTTGGGATTTGTCCTCTGCCCCTCGGGCGCCTGTATCTGCCTCTTTGGGGTCTGTCTGTGGCAGGAAAGACCAGTTTTTGAAGGCCAATTTCTACTAAAACATGGGGGTTGAACCTGTAGAAATTCTTTCACAGTTTGCATTGATTTAGCCTTTTCCTCCATTTTCCTTAATACCTCCTCAGCATTAGCACCAAATAGTACATCCTTTTGAAGAGGGGCGTCTAGTAATTTAGCTTTGACATGATCAGGCAAGGCTTATTCCTTGAGCCAGGCATGCCTAAGTATGACTGATCCTGTAACAGCAGCTCTACATGAGGCCTCTAGAGCATCAAAACCACATTGTAAGGTATGCTTACCCACTTGTTCTGCACTATGCATCAAATCCTGCAACTCCTTCAAGTCTGGTTGTTCAGGTTGTGACATTTTACTCTTCAATTGTGATAACAAAAACTGTTGGTATTTTAGCATATGAAACTGACAGTTTAAGGCCCTCATGGATAAGGTAGCAGAGGTATATACCTTTTTTCCCCACCTTTCTAAGGATCTGGAATCTCTCTCGGAAGGCAATGGATTTTTGGCAATGGAGGCCTTAACTCCCTTGGGGCCCTGTGAGATGGTTTCTGGGTCAGCAGCATGGCTTTTGTAAAGAAATTGGTGTGAGTCAGGAACCCTGTAGTACCTGTCAGGCTTAACTGGAGCTGGAGGTAGAGAGTCCGGGTTAAGACAGGCCTCAGAGTAAACATCATCTAGGATGTCCAAGACAGGAGGTATAGCCAGAGGCCTATGCTGAGGTAACAAGAGAAATTCCCTGAGCCTTTTCTTGGAATCTGAATAATCCTGGCCTTCCCAGTGGAAGTGTTCCCTTAAGGTATGCAAAGTTTCCCCAAATGAGTAATCCTCAGGGGGGGGATACAGAAGGGATGGACTCCTCCGCATCAGAGTCGTCAAAAGGGGAGTAAGAATGTTCCTCGTCATCAGAGTGCTCTGAAATAATGGTGCCCTGATCAGAGGAGGGGGAATCTTCCTCCACACTGGGTCTTTTGTCCGGTGGGGGCTGAGAACCTCTGATTAGAGTAATTAAATCCTCAGCCATTTTAAGCATCTGTTTCTTAGGCATGGGGCCTGGAGATGGGCCCTGTGTAGCTGGTCTCTTAGGGTGCATGGTTGCTTTAGACTTTGTGAAAGCCTTGATGGAGAAAGAAGAGACAGGTCTGAAGACACCTTGAGTGGAGGTGGACCTGTCCACATTCTGAGTTTCAACGCCAAGAGTGGCTTCAGTATCTGTAGTCGGGGTGTGGGCCGAGGAGCCTGCGACTGGCACAGGAGACACCGTCAAAGAAGTGTCGTCGGTAATCAGGGGCTGCGTAGGCGCCTCACTGAGAACCGGACCATGTGTAGTCGGCTTTGGCGTGGTGTCGGTCCTTGTCTTTGCATTTTTTAGACAAAACCGGAGTCGGAGTATCCGACAACATAGTATAGTTAAATGCTTTCCCAAAATAATGCTGGGCGAACTCCGCCCAACGCTTAATAGTGCGTTTGTTGAATGTAGCACAAAAGTGACAGACCGAGACGTCGTGGTCTGGGCCTAAACAAGGTATACAGAGGGAATGGAAATCCTTATGCGGTATTTGCTTCCCACAAGAAATACAATTATTAACTTTGTCTGACATCGGTCTGAGGCAAGAAAAGTTTCCCCAACGGGTACTTAGCTTTTAAGAAGACTTCGGTTTCCAAATTTCAGAATTTCAGGAGCTGGCCGACCGGCACTTGCGAACTGCTTCTGCTTCGGGCACCGCGCGGCAAGAAAGACTGAAGAAAATGGCGTCGGCTGGTTCCTTTATACCCCTGTCACACTGACGTCAGGGAAGAAGCGAAGAAAACCGACGCCGGATCTAGACTTTGGAATTCGGCCGACCGAGGACCCACCTGACGGCAGGAGAACCCATCTGTTATGACTGCAGCTGTATATGCACGATGAACATTACCACTCAGCCTCCCTGAAGACACTGGAGAGTATGAATGCCTCCCCAAATACCAAACAAGGTACTCACAAATCACCACATAGGTGGTAATCCATTACGTATGGAAGAAGTAATCAGGGACCTAGGGACACAAGTGGACAGTAACCCCACATGCAACACTCACTTTGCCAACATGGCTAGGAAGACCACCTATATTGGCCACCTTATCATGAAAGGATTCACATCTACATCAAGAGACGTCATTGTGCCCCTATACTCTTCTCTTATCAGGCCCATAAGTGAGTACAATGCCCCATTTGGGATGTACCGTACCCGACACCTGCAGCAGTTAGAAAGCCCTTAAAAGTACCTGACCAAGAGGATAAAGGGTGTCAAACATTTGTCATATGCTGCCTGGCTGACAACACCCCAGCTGTATGCAGTCACATACTGCATACTCAGAGGCGATGTATGCCCGATGTACAAGGTCATGTCCAATACAGAATTGATGGACATGCTCCACCTCAGAAAATCCAAAGCCATTAGAGCTGTGAGAGCGACAGATGTCAACCTCAACACATAAATAAATTGGATGTGCTGGGGGGACCGATTCCTAACCCAGAGGCTTCCTACACTCTGGAAAAGAACCCACTCCATGTTAGGCAGAGCCCCTCACTGACTCTCTTCAACAGGTATCTTGCCAAGTGGATGGGAGATCGTAGATTTACACTGGGGGTCTTCAGTGTGTCACATCTAGACAGAGGCACAGTAAAGTAAACCCTAAATGGCCATAATATTCACATAGCAAGGGGTGGTGAAAGCCACACACACTCTGTCTAGGCTGATAAATGCCCTAGAGCAGATAGCCCAGTATGAACCTATGGAGATACAAATTGTACAGGACACTAAGGATAATCACAAGGCTGTCTTAACTGATGGTAGGAACCTTGTTGGGAATTCACAGATATGCTCTGAATTACCAAATATTACAAACAATACACCAAAACCACACACATTGCCAACATCCAACCTGACAGGTTCAGTGCAAACTCCCCCCCCCCCAAATGACAAATATCTATCCCAGCAGAGTGCTGGCCCCCTGACATTGCAGATGCTGAGGTAACAGGCAGCATCTTCAAAGCAAGACACACAGCATCAATGGTACGAGATGGTGTCCTGGGCTGTGTCCAACATGAACTCCAAGAAGAATGGAATGCCAAATAACATTACTGCTCAATTTCAGCCTTACCACAGGATATGTACCCAAAGAGCAGTGTACAGCAACAGTGGTCCCTCTCCACAAAGGTGGTGCCTCAATGGATACTGCAAACTATCACTCCAGAATCCTGACAAGCTTGGTCTGCAAAGCTATGGAAAGGATCATCATGGACCTCAGAAATAAAGATATTGGGGACCTACAGACACTGGACTCTACCCAGCGTGGCTTTCTTAAGGAAGATCCTGCCCTTAAACATGTCTGACCCATTTGGAACAGTCAACCAGGCCATTGATGAGGGAATGTGGTCCACCACAGCCTATCTGGACCTTGCAAAGCCTTCCATACAATACCCCACGTGTTCATTAT